>NW_005199770.1:1083009-1098309 GCF_000372725.1 Emiliania huxleyi CCMP1516
TCGCCATCTCGCTGGCCTCTCCGCAGGCCCCCCCGACCGCGTCGAACTCATCGGCGCGGGCTCTCTCGGCTACGGGACCGGCCCCAGCTTCGGCTGAGGGCTGACAAGCTGCCGAGCCCAAGTCACAAATGACGTGTGAGTGTTAGATTTGTTTGGTATTGAAAAATCTCTCTCTCAGGATGTACGTCGCCGGCCGCGGTCCTCCTCGCGCTGCTGTGCGCCGTTCGAGTTTCTTCATTATGTACATCGAAAGACGCAAGTATTCATCTGGTCTGAAAAAAATACACAACACTCCCTCCGTGCTCCGGGGGGGGGACAATCAAAACCCCCAAACCCTCCGTTTGCAAATCATGGACGCGCCGGCCTTGCACCTCGCATCGAGCGTCTTCATAGTCCCGGGCGCGGCCACAACGTATGACGACCCGCCTGCGTCACCGCTGCCCCCGCTGCTGCCTCCTGCTCCGCCGTCTCCGCCGTCGCTGCCACCGCTGCCGCCGCCATCGTATCACCTTGGAAACGATGGGCAGGCATGCGGCTCCGTGTGCTCTGACTTGGGTGGCTCCTGCGATGCCGACATGCCTGAACTCAACGCGACAGAGATTGTGATCGCTTACGCTGAGCATGGAATCTCGTGCACTGCGGTAGCTGGTGGCTGGGGGATCAACCCAACCGTATCCGGATCGACCTGCTACTACAGCCGGAGCGGCAGCAGCTACTCTGGTTGCAACGAATGTCCTGATTGGAACAGCTTTTGCTACTCTGGCTACCGGCTGCTTTGCTATTGTGCCGCCGTACCGTCCGCTCCGCCCGCTCCACCATCGCCGCCGCCTTCCCCGCCTTCCCCGCCGTCTCCGCCACCTTCGCCGCCCTGCCCGCTCACCGGGCCCTACAGTGACATGTACATCGATGTAGCGTACGGTGGCTATTGCTTTCCGGAGGTGAACGCAGCGACTTTGGAAGAAGCAACCGTTGCAGTGATGGCGCAGGAATACTGCAACGGCATCACGTACGAGCCTTACAATTTGCGCTACACGGGCCGTGCTGGCACGAGGCTGTTTGGCTCAACAAGTGGAAGCAGGTTTATCAGCTGGCTGGTCGAGTGTCCGCTGCCGCCGTCACTCCCACCGCCGGCACTCCCACCGCCGCCGCCGTCGGCGCCGCCGCCACCGCCGCTGTCGCCGCCTCCTCCCGCAACACCGCCTCTGCCACCATCCCCGCCGCCGCTGCCGCCGCTGCCCCCTGTTCGGCCTGGGGAGACTCACGCTGCGACGGAGAATGAGCTTCGGAACCTGATTGCTGAAGCAGTGAGCACGGGCCAGGACGCGGTGATCCTGCTGGCCCCGGGCGCCCACATCAGGTTGGGATCCACGCCGCCGTCGCCGCCACCGCCGTCGCCGCCACCGCCATTGTCGCCGCCGCCGCCGCCATTGTCGCCACCGCTGCCGCCGCCTTTTGTGGTCTCTGGGGGCTGCAGCTACCAAACAGGCTTTCTCGGCGGTTTGGAGTACCTCGCCGCCGGCTTCACCGCCTCAGGAGCGCCGTACTATCGCGACGCCTCGTCCTCGCATTACATCTACTGGGATCCTTCTTGCAATGGTGGCGGTGAACGTTCCACATGGCTTTTTCAATCTATTGCTCCGAGCACCACTGAATGGAACGCCCTCGATGGGGCGGGATCCTGCACTGCAGACGCCTACCTTTTCTCTGACGACAGGTCCTCGCCGCCGCTCGGCGCAGGATGGCAGGTTTTTTGTGGCAACTTTGGCACCTTTGTACACACGATTCTGACGCTGGCAGTGCCCTCGCCGTCTCCTCCGCCTCTGCCGCCGTCTCCTCCGCCTCTTCCACCGTCACCGCCCTCGCTGCCGCCTTCTCCGCCGACGCCACCACGCTCGCCGCTGTGCATCAACGCGGTAGCCTTTGACGGGACCGACTTTTACGTCAATGCCAAGGCGCCGGATCACATTGGCGGGAGTCTTGGTCTGACCGTCGCTGCTTGGGTCAAGCGAAGCAGGTCGGGGAACCAGGGGGATCGGCTGATCGATTTTGGTAATGGGGGAGGGTCCGACAACATAGTGGTCGCATTTCAATACGGAGTGGCGTATGATGTCTATCTGGGGTCGACACAGTATTCATTCGCACCCTCTCAAGGCCCGTGCCCGGCTACTCCACCATCCGACAGATGGGTCTGCGGAGCGTTCCCAGTCGACGTGTGGACTCACGTGGCGGTTGTCCACAAGCCGGACGAGACAGTCACGATGTATTGGGACGGCGTACCCAGGGGCTCCGGTTCGTTGCCTCTGCCGCCTGCGGTCGCACGCTCGGGCTTGTACGTGGGCAAGAGCCACTGGGGGTACGACCCCTACTTTCGAGGCGAGATGCGTGACGTCTTTGTCTTCAACGGCGCCCTCGATGACGGCGAGCTGCGCGAGCTGCGAGAAGGATCGGTGGTGCCCGCACACACGCCAGCGGTGGAGCCTATCGCTCACAGTCAGTGCTTTCCGCCGCTGCCGCCGTATCCGCCTGAGATGGCACCAACGCCGCCTCCGCTGCCGCTGTCCTACCACGGCTGGGAAAGTTTCCCTGATGCGGGTAGGTGTGAGAGCAATCTCGACAAAGAGATATGCGATGAGCAGGCTGCCTCGCAGTGCTCCCTTGAGCACTGCATCGACTCTTGCACAGAAATTCATCCGAACACGACGAACGTCGAGTACCACTGCTATCATCCCTTCGACTGCAAGTGCTACTGCCAGTCTGCCTGCGAGTGCATGGAGGGTGTGGGCGAAACAAGCACGTGGGCGCGCGTGGGCACTCTTGTGCTTCCGGGGAGGTGCGACGGATACGACGACGAGACACGCCGCGCCTCAGAGGTGCTCGACTCATCGCTTGAATGCAGCGCTAACATCTCGCTTGAGATTCGCAGCCGCGGAGTCGGCGCGACCCTCGACGGACAGCGTCGTTCGCGGCTCTTCTCCCTCTCCGGCGGCTGCAGTCTCACCCTCCGAGGGCTGACGCTCGTCAACGGCTACTCCGAGAACGGCGGCGGGGCCATCCAAGGGTCCGGTGCGGGGTCTCTCAAACTGGCCGACTCGAGCATCAAGGATTCCGAGTCCGGTGAAGATGGCGGCGGCATCGCCATGGCCGAGAGCGGAGATGTCGAGCTCGAGAGGTCGAGCCTCTCTGGCTGCCGCGCGAAGGGCGACGGCGGCGGCATCTCGATCCGGCAGAGCGGCGCGCTTGCGCTCACCGATAGCTCGAGCATTGCCGATTGCTCCGCCGGCGCCAATGGCGGCGGCATCGCCATGGCCGAAAGTGGTAAGCTTTCGCTGTCCGACAGCGCCGTGACGAGCAGCACGGCCGAGAGACGCGGCGGCGGAGACAAGTTCGAGAGTGCCACGAGTATTGCAACCCTCGTGCGGTCCAATCTGAGCAACAACCGAGCCAGCACAGCCTCGGCCTTCTTCTATAGCGGCTGGCCCTCCGATTCCATGCAGGGCTCGGTGGACGACTCGATCTTTGTGAGCAACATCGCGGTCAGAGATGGAGTCACTATCCTGGCGAACTCCGAGATAAGCTGGTTCCCCTGCCCTCTCGGCGAATGGATGCCCACCCGTGGCGCATTCGAGGGCGACGTGCTCGGCTGCAACGCCTGCCCTGAGAGGTACTACGGCGACGCCACCAACCTTGAGACCGCTAGATGCAGCGGGATTTGCCCGTTCGGTTTCCACTGCGCAGAGAGGACCGTAAACCCGACGCCTTGCGCCGAGGGAACTTACATGCCGCTGCTCGGAGCGTCTAGGGCGGAGGACTGCCTCAAGTGCCCGCGCGGACAGTACCAGTCGGGGACCGGCCAGGCGAACTGCACCGTCTGCCCTACAGGAACCTACTCGGCCAACATCGGGAGCTCGAAGTGTGAGGACTGCGAGCCGGGCGGCTTCTGCGAGGTGGTGGACGGGAGCATGGTGCGGCAAGTGTGTCCCGCCGGCAGGTACAACCCGGAAACCAGGTCCACCTCAATCGAATCGTGCCTTCTCTGCCCTGCCGGCACCTCGGGCTCTAAGACCGGAGCAGACAGCATTGAGACCTGTGAGCCTTGCCGCGCTGGCAGCTTCGGTCTTGACAGTGGCCTCGCCGAGTGCGGCAGCTGCGCCGGCGGGACCTACCAGAACGACACGGGCGCGACGGGCTGTCGCGACTGCGAGAAAGGCAGCTACTGCGAGCCGGGCGCGTCGAAGCCGCTGCCGTGCGAGGCTGGCAGCTACTCGCGCGCCACCAACCTCACCGCCGCGAGCGAGTGCACGGCCTGCCCCACTGGCAGCGCCTGCTCCACGGGCAGCGTCCATCCGACGCCGTGCTCGCCTGGCACTTTCGCCGCACAAGCGGGGCGGTCCGAGTGCGAATCTTGTCTTCCCGGCACCTCGTCGGATCAAGGCAGCGACGCGTGCGACGCGTGCGAGGCTGGCCGTTACGCCGCCAACGCTGGTCAGGGCCTTTGTGTCCCGTGTCCTCACCCCCTCAGCTCGGCCAACGGCAGCACCACCTGCTCGTTTTGCATGGACGACTACTACTTGCAGGACACTTTCTCGGACCCGGGCGGCATCTTCAGATCCCCAACCAAGTACTGCAAGCCTTGCCCGCCACACGCCGACTGCCCGGACGGCACCACCCTCGAGACCCTCGTCGTTCTGCCCGGCTACTGGCGCGCCAGCTCCTCCTCCGCCGTGCTGACGGCGTGCCGCGCCTTTGGCGGGGGCGACAGGGCAGGCGAGGCGCGATGCGCCGGCAACGAGCGCGGAGCCAAGCAGGCGTCTCGCCGTTTGGAGGAGGCGGGCTCGAACGAGTACTGCGCTTCGGACTTCAAAGGCCCCGAGTGCCAGCTCTGCGTCGCGGAGAATCACTACCTCGTCAACGGCGTCAAGTGCGACAAGTGCCTCTCGGTCGGCGGGGCAGCGGGCCGCATCGCCGGCATCGTCCTCTCCCTCTGCGTCGCGTGCGGCCTCGCAGCGTATTGCTACAGCAGGACTGATTGGCGGGAGAAGTCCTGCGTCGGCCCTCCGCTCCGCTTTGCCGACCGCACTGTCGTCTACTACGTCGGTATGGGCCTGACAGCCAAGATGAAGATCCTCTTCAGCTTCTGGCAGGTCTGCATCGTCCTCTCGACCACCTACTCGGCGCGGCTGCCGGAGGAGTACACGGGCTGGACCGATGCGGTGTCCAAAGCCGTCGCCATCGATTGGTCTGGTGTATTCCTGCCGGCGCAGTGCCTCTCGTACCGGTCCCGCCTCGTCGCCATCGCTGTCTCTCCCATCGGCCTGATCGCGTTGTTTCTGCTTGCGGGCATAGGGCGTCGGCTCCATGCTCGCTGGCGTGCTGGGGGCAGCAGCAAGAGCAGTGCTCAGACGGATAGTGGCGAAGCATCGTTCAGCGCGACCCGGCGCCTTGAGAGCTTCTCCGCCGCCTCCGCCGCATCGACGATGACAGTGCTCTCAGTGATGTCCACAGAGGAGTCACAGGTGTCGACTTCGCTGATATCTTGGCGAGCGGAGGCAGCCCTCGGCGTGCTCGACCTCACGCCGGCCTGCCTCGTGCTGATCTTCTGCTTTGTCCCGTCCATCAGCGCCTCCATATTCCGTTCGTGGAGCTGCCAGGCGCCGCACTTGGCTCATCCCGTTGCCTTTCACTGCTGTCGCCTCACTGCTTGTGGTGTCGCTCAATAGGCGTACACCACTTCTCGGCCCGATGAGCCGCTGGAGCAGATCAGCTACATGCGGCAGGACGCGAGCGTCGAGTGCGGCACTGAGGACCACGGGCCCATCAAGAATCTCGCCATTGGCTTCATCGTCCTCTGGCCGCTCGGCTCGCTCGTCCTCTACTCCTCGCTCCTCATCGTTTGCTACAAGCCGCTGCAGGCCAAGGCGCGGACTGCGCTCACGCGCGCCACCGCTTTCCTCCACCGGGAGTACGAGCTGACCTACTTCTGGTGGGAGGCGCTCGAGCTGGCGCGCAAGCTCGTGCTGACTGGCGCGGTGCTGCTGATACCGGAGGAGCGCGCCTTTGTTCGCCTCGTGGTCGCGACCCTCATTTGCTCCTTCTACGCCGTCGCGCTTGCCGCCGTGCGGCCGTACAAGCGGATCGAGGATAATTGCCTCGCCGTCGCCATGGGCTTCGTGCTCCTCCTCCTCTTCCTGGGCGCCAACTGGACAACCATCTTCCTCGGCATCGAGGAGCGGTACCCGGAGGCAGATCCCTTCGCCATCCTCGGCTTCGGCAAGCTCAACGTGATCGTGAACACGATGATCGCCCTCGTCGCCATCACGCTCGTGTTCTTCTTCGTCGCCGGCATCGTCGCCGCCCGCCGCTTCGCCGAGGTCCCCACGATTCGGCTCGTCTCGACCAACCAGAGGCCCGAGCTGACGGTGGCGAAAGGCATCACGTGGCATCTCTTCAACAGCCACATCTGGAGCACCGGTCAAGACGCCGTCGCCGTCATCAAGAAGCAGCTGATGCTGCTGCTGCCCGGCGTAAAAGTCTTCGTCGATGTCGATGACCTCGAAGACATCGGGGCGCTCGAGGAGTACATCCGGCACTCGCAGGCGATCCTCATCTTCCTCTCGCAGGGCTACTTCCGCTCCAAGGCGCTACCCCTCCCCCTCCGCCCGCTACTCTCCCCGCAGCACTGAACGCCTCACCTCCCGCTTTCCCGCGCCGCAGAACTGCCTCCGGGAGGTTCGCTCGTCGCTCGAGATGAACAAACCGCTGATCTTAGTGCAGGAGATGGACCCGGCCAAGGGCGGAGGGACGCTGGCGGTGTTGCGGGCCGAATGCCCCGAGGGCCTGCAGCCGGCCATATTCGATCAGGACCGGCCGCACACAGCGTGGATGCGCATCAAGGAATTCCAGCGTGTCTCCCTCAAGCTCATCGCCGAGGCAACACCAGGCCGCGGTGGCTCCGCAGACCCTCTCTGTCCAGGAGACCGTCTCCGCTTGTGCTAGGCGCTGCTCCTCTGCTCGCCCGCCTTCTCGCAGATGGTCTCCCTCCCGCTCTGCGTGCCGGGCGAGCCGCGGATCCGGTCGTTCGCCTTTGCCAAGCAGGTGCTCCCCGCCCGGCTACTGGCGCGCCAGCAACACCAGCGCGGGCGCTGACGCGAGTGACCTTGCCAAGCAGGTGCGCGTGTGGGCCTCGCCGGCCAACGCGGGCGCAGAGCGGCTCGCAAACGAGCTCGCCTCTGCTTTTGCCGGCCTCTCGGTCTCGACCTCCGACACTCCGGAGCAAGCGACACACATGCTCCTTTACCTCAACGAGGAAACGTGGTCGGACGAGCGGCTGGGCGAGCAGGTCAAACAGGCGCGCGCGGACAAGCTCCCGATCGTGATGGCGCACGAGAACGACCCCACGCGCGGCGGCTGCTTGTTCGCCAAGTTTTTCGAGACCACGCCGCAGGAGCTCATTGCTGGCGGCCTCTACAGCAGCCAGGTCGCGCGCTCGTGCTTTCCGGGACGCCACCACGAGGCGCGCGCAAATCCCATCGTCGCGTCGCGAGGGTGGTCACGTTACATCATCCATGCTCTCTGCAGGTGTCGCTCGTGCTTGTTGCAAAGAGCCTCGGCGCGACTCCCACAAAGGCGCAGGTGGACCTCCGTCGTTCGGGCAGCTTCCTCCGACGCACTCTGGGCGTCCTCCGCTCCTCGAGCGTCGGTTCCGTCAGCACGGTGGAGCCAGAGGCCGAGCCGTCCGAGGCCGAGCCTTCCGAGGCCGAGCCGTCGGCACAGCACCACGTGTAGAGCGGCGCAGCACCGCATGCAGAGCGGCGCTGGCCTGCTGCGCAGCTCTCTGCGACTTTGGGGGGTGACTAGTGGGGGGAGGAGGCACTGCGAGGGGAGAAGGGGGGGGGGGGGGGGTGGACTGCTTGCAGTGAGCGTGAGGGAGGTTTGGTCGTGCTATGCGGTGTGTGGTGTGTATGTGTATGTGTATGCTGGATGCGGCGCCAGATTGTCCATGTGTAGGGTCGCGCGCCACGCTCGGGTGGGGCGCGTAGCCCCCTATTGCCACTGGAGTTTGAGCTTGTTCTTGACTCGTTGTACTGGAGCTATCGTTGTTCTCTTGTGTTATGTGTTCTCGTGTCTGTGTGCCGTCTTATAGAGTTTTCACGAACGATGCATGAGAGATGAGTGCACGGAGGAGCTCTGTCGGGCTGCGAGTAGCGAGAGAAAACACTCATCTGCGCAGCGCCTCTCCAGCGCCAGCTCAGCACACAGCAGCACGCTCCGCGCGGCTGGAAGTCCTCGCTCCTGCCTCCTCGGCAGACGCCCCACCCGCCACGTCACCAGCCCTCTGCAACACCCTGTTCATCGTACAGTACCCTGCACTCATGCCTCACTTTCAGCCCTCACGGCAGCACAGCTCTGTCACATTCAGCCGCGCGTTCCGTCTCGGGCAGGCCGGCGACCTCTCGCTCCAGCTGACCACCCGAGGCCCGCGCGCCGTGGCATCGCGCACCAATTGCTGCAGCCGCCGCCGCATGCGCGCGGTGCGCGCCGGCTCGCGGGCGGCGAGGTCGACGGCCTACATGAAGCGCCATGTGAGAAGCTTCTTCGGGGAAACGCCCCGACGTCCTGCTTGCGCGACAAGGGTCAGCGGGCCTCAGTCGGGTCGTGCGAGACGCGGTAGAGCTCGGCACGGCCGAGCTCGCACGCACGCAGCCACTCTGTTACCTACGGCGAGGGTGCCGCCGGGCGTGGAGCCGGGTCAGGGTCCCGCGCGCGAGACACTGTGGCTGCAAGCCAAACACCTCGCCGCCGGGAGCGGGCCCGTGCGACCGGCTTGGCGTGTCGCCGTACCCCGCGAGCAGCTTCCACTCGCCTGCAGGAAACACTCGCATTCATGCAGCAACGTGATGCTTGACGGCCTGCCCCGGGGCTTTGCACGCCTTCGCGCAACGCGTACTGCATACCACCGCGCCCCCGGTGCATTGCCCACCATAGTGGCCTGCGTCGGCCAAACGGCCGCGTGCTGCGCTCGTCGCCTGATGGGGAGCGGGGCGAGTGGGCGAGAGCGAGACGCAACCTAGAGAGCGTCGAGGTTGGATGGTGTGAGTGCACGCGCCGGCGAGCGCCGCGGCGGCCAGCGGCAGGAGAGAGACGCCGTCGAGCTCGCCCCGCGTGTCCGCGTCGAGAGGGACGCCCGCCGCCTCGACCAACGTGGGCAGCAGGTCCCACAAATGCACAGGCGTCTGCACCGTCGCCGACTGGCCCCGCGTAAAAGCGGGCCACTGCAGGAACAGCGGCACGCGGATGCCCCCTACAGCAAGTCACGCCACGCTCACAGCCTGGCGTCGCTCCGGGGTGAGAGCATGCAGCTTCGCCGACCTTCGTAGACGTAGCCCTTGGCGCCGCGCAGCCCTCCGCTGGAGCCCCATGAGTGGCGCCTGACTCATGCACTCACGCTTTAACACGGCAGATGCGCCACCCGATCGAGTGGCCCAATTAGGTGGCGCCCGCGGTGCTCCGGCCCGTTGTCAGATGCCAGCGCCACCAAAGTGTCTTCGCGCACGCCCGCCGCGCCTGTCCATGCACCCCCCGTGGTGACGCGCCGGCGCTGTGGGTCGAGAGACGCGAGCCCCTCATTGTGTCTGCCGAGCTCCGAAAGCAGCCGCCCGATCGCCGTGTCCACCGCCGAGAGGCAGCCATAATAGACCCGGGGAGGCGCACGCGCCACCCGCCACACGCATCGGCCACCGCCTGCCGGATGTTGGCGGCCTCTGGCGGCAAGATCCGCATCGCCACTGATGCTGTCGCCGCCGCCACTGGCATCGCCGCCGCTGCCCTCGTACAGCCGCCGGAAGGCGGGCGGCGACCACAGCTGCACCGGCTCGTGCGGCTCCCAGAGCGCGAGATAGGCGAAGAATGGCGCGCCGCGCCGCCGACCGCCGCGCAGCCAGCCGCCAAAGGCGGCGACGAGCTGCGACGCTGGAGCATACGACTCGTTGGAGTGATCAAACCCAAAGTGCGGGGGCGCAAAGCCGTGTCCGGCGCCGCGCCGGCTGAGATGCCACTTGCCTGCGAGTGCGTTTGGGCGTGCGGCACGACACGTGCGTGGGTGCGGGAGGGGCAGGGCGGGCGTGAGGCGGCGGGCACCGAGGTGAAGGGTCTGGTACCCGCTCGCGCGCAGCAGCGCCGCAATGGTCGTCTCGCCCGCAGCGAGGTGCATCGAGCCCGAGCGCTTCGAGAGAAAATCGTAAACGCCGGTGCGGAAAGGTGCGCGGCCCGTGAGCAGTGCAGCGCGTGACGGAGAGCAGTTTGGTGCGCCGGCGTAAGCCGCCGAGAAGCGGACGCCGCTCCTCGCAAACGCGTCTATGTGCGGCGTGCGGAGGATCGGGTGGCCGAGCACGCCAGCGTCGCCCGCGCCCGCGTCATCGAGCAGCACCAGGGCCACGTTGGTCATCCCTCATCGGTCGCCCGGCACAAACTGGGGCGGCATAGAAACCCGGCGGGCGGCGGCGGGCGGCGGCGGGCGCTCATCCTACTTTTCTCCTTCTCCTCCCAAAGGCAAAAATAAAAAGAAACCTCAGCAAAGGCGGCAGGGAGGACTCCTACTCGCGGCGAGGCTGGCGCTGTGCGCCCTCACTGCGCCTCTCACCGTCCCCAGGACGCGATGGCCAAGAAGGCCACGCGCAGGCGTCCGGGCGACACGGCGGACGATAAGGTGGACGCACCTGCGGCGAGTGGACACGACAAGGTCGCAGAGCCTAAGAGCTGGCTCCTTGGCCGCACTGCTTCGTTCGTGCGCATATTTGTCTTCATGATGTTCCTAAAGTACATGCAGACGAGCGGCCGCTCCAAGGCAGTCTACGACGCCTACCAGAGTTACTCCGAATATCTCCTCAGCCTCTTTCCAGAGCCCGCCAGGCCGGACCCCGCAGTCTTTCAGTGAGATGTTGTGCTGTGGCTGCGGGCGGTGCGGCAGATCTGGTGCTACCGGGAGGAGGTGACGGAGAAGGCAGTTGCGCCGCACGGCCGTGGACTGCTGTCAATCGTTATATAGGGAGTTCTGACAGGGAGTTTTAGTCGGCGCGGCGGTCTGTGACGGCGCTCATCAGATGCACAGAGTTTCGTAGCTGTGTTTCTCAGGAAAGCGAAACGTCCTTGTCTAACTCTATTCTGACAAAACTGTCACTGCTGAGGCTAGGCCCCGGCAGCAGCGCGCGCCGCCTCCAGGTGACCGGGAACACGCGGCGGCTAACCGTAAATAGCCTGCATTGTGCAAGATAGGCGTGTGTGCCGGCCGCGGCGGGGGGAGGGCGAAGCGGGAGGGAAGGCCTCCGTGACACTGGCGCACCCCTCCCTTGACCCAGACGGAGCCACCGCCGCTCTCTACTCGCTCCCAGCGGAGGCTAGCCCGGCACCTTTTGCCGCTCGCCCTGCTGCGCGCCTCCCTGCCACAGCCGCATGCCGCGCGCGAGGATCTGGCCGCCGTACTCCTGCGCGACCGAGCCGGACAGCGCGGCGATCTTCTTGCGCGCGTCCTTCTTGCACTTGACGTAGCCATACACGTTGATACCCGTCATGCCCAGGCAGACGACCACAAGCACCAGCCAGTGCAGCTTGAGCGTCAGCACGCAGCCGAGCGCGAGCAGCAGCCACAGCGCGGGCGCGACGAAGAGGGCGGTCCAGAAGACGGTCGAGTCGGTCGCGTGCACGAACCGCTGCTCCTCGAACGACTCGAACCTCCAGTGCGAGCGCCCGCTCGCCTCGTCCACCTCGTTCCACCACCGGAGCCCGACGAGCAGCCGCCCCGTCACATTCTTGACGGTCCACAGGTCGAGAGCTGACAGCATCACCACCGCGACAAAGGTCGGCACGTACTCCGAGCCGGTGAACAGGCCGGGTATAAGGTACACGAGCAGCGCGAGCGCCTTGAAGCCGACATGAGCGGCGCAAATCCGTGTGCGCGGGCCGCGCGGGCCGGCCTGCGGCATGCCCACTCCTGACATCGCCTCCGCCGGCCTCGCCGCGGAGCCAAAGCCCGCCGAGGCGTAGCTGCTGTTTGTGGCTGTGGCTGCGTAGCTGCTGCTGCCGTTACCGGAAGCGGCCGAGCCTCCGTAGGCGTTGGAGGCCAAGCTCGAGCCGGGAGCCTGCGCCAGCTGCGCCATGAAGCCTTCCGCGTCGGCTGAGCCGAGGGACGGCGCGACGTAACCTCCGCTCATGCCTGCGCCGCGCTGCGAATCCGTCTCTCCCGGCGGCGCCGCCGCCGGCGCCCTCCGTCTTCGTCTTATCGCACGGGGTGGATTCAGTGAAGAAGAAAACGCGCTATTTCTGTAAGCTTATTTGGTGTGTCCGTTTTTTTTGGATTTATTCGATTATTTCTTTTGACGGAACGGTAGGTCACCGACAGTACGAACGTAAAAAGACGGGACGAGCCGACGGCAGCGCACCACGCCGCCACCGCCCTCAGGGACACAGTGAACGTATAATCCAGCACTTCGCATGTGAGAGTTGCCCGAAGACTCGCGCCGGGTGCGCCGGCTGCACGCCGCCGCTCCCGCTGGCGCTGGAGGAGGGCACGGGCACAGGTATAGGTACAGGTAGGGTGGGCTGCTGCCGGGGCGCTGCTCAGGCACCAGCCGCCCGCCCTCCCACCCTGTGCGCACCCTCCTCACGCCTGCGGCTCGTGGCCAACCGCCGAGGCGCCCTCCAGCCGCTGCCGCTTGGCGGAGGCGGCGGAGGCGGCAGAGGCGGCAGAGGCGGCAGAGGCGGGATCCACGGCAGCGGCGGCGGCAGAGCCAGTCGACGTCGTCGCGTCGGCTGTCTCGGCGGCGGCGGCGGTCGTTGCGCCGCCGCTCTCCGCCGGGGCGACCGGCCCGTCGGCGCCTCCTTTGATGCCCGCCGCCGCGCCGCCATCGACCGAGGAGGAGGGCGGCAGTGCAGCGGCGGCGCCGCCTGCGCCCGAGGCAGCCGCCGCCGCCTTGACACTGCTCTCCGCGGCAGCGGGGGCGCCACCCGCCAGGGGAGAGGCGGCGGTGGAGGAGCTGACGGCGGCGGAGGAGGCGGGGGCGTAGGCGGCGGAGGCGGAGGCGGCGGAGGCGGGGAGCGCATGGCGGCGGGTGCGCTCCTCTGCCGTCTGCTTGAACCTCTCGGGGTGGTGGATGTACTCGTGCGTCTGTGAAGGGGGGGGGGGGGGTAAGGAGGTGCGCGAGGCGGGCGGCGGCGAGTTGCGGGCGCGCGGTGGCGGACGCGCAGTGTCCGCAAAGGGTCGGCGAAACGGCGTGGGAGGGAGGGCGCACAATCTCGACCATGAGCCCGTCGTCGGGGTTGGGGTGGGACATGAGGAGCTGGATCGACGAGAGGACGGTCGGCAGGTTGAGCGACGGCTTCCACGCGCCCTTGGGAGGCATGTTGAGGATGTCGAGGCAGATGCGGCCGGCAGAGTCAATGTTCGGGTGGTAGATGGGAGTGGTGAACTGCGGCGGGCGAAGGGGCGCGTGCGGTGGAGGCGGCGGTGGCGAAGGCGTGCCGTGCCACGATGGCGTGAGCGGACAAACAACAGCCGCCCAGGCAGGGAAAGTGGCGGCCGGTGGTGGTGCGGCGGCGGCGCCTGCACGCGCGGAGGCTCGAAGGGGTACCGCTCCGGCACGGCGAGCAGCAGGTGGAAGCTGCCCCGCGCGTACGGCGTGTCCTCCGCCCCGTGGATCACTGTGCGCGAGGCCGGTCGATGTGAATCGCCGAGGCAGTTTGCGGGCGGCGAGGGTGCGGCCGGGCGCTCTCACCGGCCTCAATCTCAAAGGAGCCGTCCTCCTTGGCCCAGGCGCTGATGCCAGGCGGAGGCTCGCGATGCAGCATGTCGAGTTCCTTGCGCAGGCGAGAGAGGGCGACTCCGGACGGCATTTGGTTCGTAAGGGGCGGATGGTGGTCAAGCGCGGGAGGCAACCGATTTTCTTTTTCTTGTTTTTCCCTGCGAAGCTTTTTCTCGTTTCGATCAGGAGAGCTCTGAGCTCGCGCTGCTTGGTCGACCCCGCGCGTGCGCTCTACAGGAGACGAGTGGGCCGGCGGCTGGTGAGCGATCAGCGCATGCTGCGCTCGGACATCTTCTTCTCTATCGCCCTCGCCGGCGGCGCAGCCGCAGTGCGGCTCTCGCCGCGCATGGCCGCTGCTGCCGCCGCGCCCATACGCATCACGCCACAGGAGCACTCGGTCGCACTCGTCGCTTTGGGCTGCCCGAAGAACACTGTCGACGCAGAGGTGATGCTGGGCGATCTACAGCGGCACGGGCTGCGGGTGGTGCGCGAGCCGGAGAATGCTGACATCGTCGTCGTCAATACCTGCGCCTTTGTCGAGGATGCAAAGCGCGAGTCGGTCGCCGCGATCGTCGACGCGGCGAGGCTCAAGGCGGACCGCAGCTCGCGCGTGCGCGGCCTCTACGTGACGGGGTGCATGGCGCAGCGCTACGCCGAGGAGCTGGCGGACGAGCTGCCAGAGGTGGACGCCGTCGTCGGGTTTGAGTCGTGCGCGGCCTCTAGATGCGGGACCACCACTCCTCGTCCTCCCCTCCGAGGAGCCACGCCTCTCGAGGGCGGTGTTGCTCTCGCGCTCCCAGGTACGCCGACATCCCGAGCCACGTCCTCGCCACGCTGTCGACGTCCGACGCCGACGACACCGAGCCAGGCCTCGACTCGGCGGCGGAGAGGGCGAGCGTGCTCGTCGGCGCCGCGACGGTGGCCGTCCGCCCTCGAGGAATGTCCCGGACGTGTCTCGGACCTGTCCCGGACCTGTCCCGGACCTGTCCAGGTGCCGTTCCGGCCAGAGACAGTCCGGTTCCAGCTCACCGCGGCGCACACAGCCTACCTGCGCGTCGCCGAGGGCTGCGACCACGCCTGCTCCTTTTGCGCCATCCCGGGCTTCCGCGGCGCCTTCCGCTCCAAGCCGTTCGACACGGCGTTGGCCGAGGCGAGATCCGCCGAGATCGGCCGAGATCCGCCGAGATCCGCAGCTCAGCCGAGCTCCGCCGAGCTCCGCCGAGCAGAGGAGATCAGCCGAGCTCAGCCGAGCTCAGCCGAGCTCAGCCGAGGTTGTAGGCGAGGCTGCTCGTCGAGCGAGGCGTGCGCGAGATCAACCTGATCGCCGAAGACACCAACCAGTTCGGCTCCGACTGGGGCGACCCGCGCGACCGCCGCCCCGCCGCTCCTTGCCTACCCCCTGCCCTGACCCTGCCCCTGAGCCGCTGCTCCGCAGGAGAGGAGGACCCGCGCCGCCTGTCACACTTCCTGCGAGAGGTGGGACCCCGTCTGTTTTCTTTCTTTCTTTCTG
>NW_005199770.1:1098409-1162046 GCF_000372725.1 Emiliania huxleyi CCMP1516
ACAAGGAAAGAACAACAGAGGGGGGGTAGCAAGAGACGCACGGAGGAATGAATAAAACAACCAAGCAGGCGATCTCGCACAATCCGAACGCGACTACCGAGGAAGAAGTGACGCCACCCCGCCCGCCCCTCCCACGCACACACGCTCCCCGCCCCTCGCACAGCCAGCTGCCCACAGAGCTCTCCGCTCCTCCGCTCCCCCGCTCCGCCCCCACAGCTCTCCGCCCTGCCCGGCCTGCGCTGGATCCGACTGCTCTACTGCTACCCGAGCTACTTCTCCGACGACCTCGTCGCCGAGATCGCAACCAACCCGAAGGTGGTCAAGTACATCGACATCCCGCTCCAGCACCTCGCCGCGCCGACCCTGCAGCGCATGCGCCGCCCGGGCGCCACCGCGCCGACCGCGCCGCCGCTCTGTCGGGTGACGCGTTTTGGGTCACACTCCCGAGTCTTCCGCGCCCAGGCGCCAAGGCGACCATCTCGCTGCTCGAGCGGCTGCGGCGCGAGGTCCCGAGCCTCGTCCTGCGCACAACCTTCATCTGCGGCTTCCCGGGAGAGAGCGACGACGACCACGACGAGCTCGTACGGCAGGCGCATCTCTCGGCTGCACCTCGGCTGTACCTCGGCTGTACCTCGGCTGTACTTCGGCTGTACCTCGGTTGTGTCTCGGTTGTGTCTCGGCTCCTCTCGGCGCCTCTCGGCGCCTCTCGGCGCCTCTCGGCATATCTCGGCATATCTCGGCATATCTCGGCTGTCTCTCGGCGCCTCTCGGCATATCTCGGCATATCTCGGCATATCTCGGCTGTCTCTCGACAGGCGCGCCGTCTCGGCTTTGAGCGCGGCGGCGCCTTCTCCTACTCCGCCGAGGACGGCACGCCCGCGGCGAGCATGGCGGGGCAGGTGGAGGAGGAGACCAAGCAGGCGCGCAAGGACGAGCTCGTCGCCTTGTTCCAGGAAGCGTCGGCCGCGTGGGCCGAGGCGCGAGTGGGGAGCGAGCTGCGCGTGATGGTCGATCGGATGGACGGGCTGGACGCGGTCGGCCGCACCGAGCACGACGCGCCCGACATCGACGGCGCCGTCCGCATCCCGGCGATGCCGCTGCCGCCGGGCTCAGAGGCGCATTCCGCCGCCGCCGCCGCCCCCGCCCCCGCCGCTCTCGCCGCCCGCCGCTCCCACCCTTCGCTCCGCCGCCGTCGCTGCCGTACGTTGTGATGGTGCTCCCCGGCGCCTCAGCCTCTCTTGGCTCCACGGCTCCCCTCTCTCTTCCCGCGCCCCACCTCCAGCCCTCCCTTTTGCCTCAGGTGCTTGTGCGCGTGCTCTACGCGGACGTGGACGGCGAGCTTGTCGGCGAGGTTGTCGGTTCCCCGCCGCAGTGACCACTGTCCACGCCTCTCAACGTGTTCTCTCTGCACTGACCGCTCTGTCCACCGCTCGCGTTGGTTTAGTTGGTTGTGTTACTGTTAGCCGTTCACGTACACTGTCAGATTCCACTGTGTAACTGTAAAGCCAAAAAGCGCGCGCCGTAACTCGACAACCAACTTTGGGAACTTCTTTGGGACGACAAAATCGCGCTCGCGGCTCGGATCAGGCATCAGGCGATCAGCCCACGACGCACGAGCACGACCGGAACTCCGCGTGTCAGGTGTCACATAGTGTAAACTTCTCTCTATTTTTGTGGGCATCCTCTCCGTCACGTATGAAATTGTACATATATACATGTGTGGGGGACAGTCACACAGTCGGTGCAGGGACGGCGCGCTCAAACGCCGAGCAGAGGCGAAGAACAGGGGCGACGTCAGGTGTCTAGTCCGCCGCGCCCACTGCACCCCTTACCAGTCTGGTTCCTCCACGTGGAGGCCGATGGCCACGCCGCGGTGGCGTCTCCTGGCGTCCCGCACGGCGCCTTGGAGCGCCTTGCTCATCGCATCCGGCCCGCATACGCACACACACAGGCCCGTCGTGATGGGCGAGGCAGCCTCCGGAGTTGCAACAGCCTCAACCTCTGCCACCGCCTTGTCGATCAGCTCCGCCATGTCTGGTCTCCCGAGCAGAACCGAGCGCTGCCGCGCCTGCAGCGTGGTGCTCTGCGCACCCGCGCCTGCTGCGCCGGTGCCTGCGCTTTCACCTTCACTTGAAGCGAGACACGCGCACTTCATCGAGGCGATGACATGGCTGCTCGCCCACCGCGCGAACGCGGTCGCGGCTGCAATGGAAACGAAAGCGCACGCAACAGGGAGAGCCCTGGCCAGGAGGTACTGCGCCTCCGTCGGCTCGCCCTCAAAGCACCCGTCGCCACAGCCCTTCTCGTAGTCGACGTACAGGGAACTGGCGCCCTTGAAGTAGAAGTAGGACATCTGTGTCAGACAGAGCGACACCACGCCCACAAACGCGAAGAGCCACGGCCTAGTGCCGCCCCTCCCGACGGCCCTCTGCGCCGGGGCCGCGATCGTCGACACCGGCTCGGGAGCCGCATCGATCCCGTCCTCTCGTGCCGAAGCGCGAGTCAGGAACACTGTGGTACCGCTCTCAGGCAAGTACGGCCCCATGACATCGAGCTCTGCGTGCGTGCGCCCGCACCACACCAGCCGCATGGTCTGTGCCGTGGCGCCGTGGAGACGGCACATCTCTTGCCATTCCTCTATCGCAGGCAGCCACGGAGCCACACCCACCCCGCCAGCGACGAACAGCACGTGCGAGTACGAGCGCCACGGAGGCGAGGCATTGCCGTACACGCCGTCGACCTCGCACGCCAAGTCGGTGGCGACGCTGCTGAGCCGACTCATCGGTGCGGAGCCGTGCTCGATGCCGAGGGCGGCGGCCGCCTGTTTCTGAGCGAGCTCGTGCAAACGCCTGGTCCAGTCGCCGTTCGCCTTGATCACGATGCTCGGGCAGCGAGCGGCGAGGGAGAAGGCGTGCGACTCTCCGCCAAGGGCGGGAACCCGGAGGTACAGGAACTGCGTGCCGTATGCGGCTTCGGATCTGAGCGACGGACCTGCAACATCGACCCGCACCCAATCGGCGGTCATCAGCCGCACGCGAGCGGTCACGTGGTGGAAGCGGCTGGTCGCCGTCCTGTTCAGGAAGTCCGTGCGGTCCAGAAAGTAGGCGAACACTCCGGGAACGACGAAGACCATCATCTGAAACTCGTGGACAGCGCCCAGCACGATGAAGAAGGCGGCAGCAGGGACATGCACGACGTAGAAGAGGTCGTAGCGCGCCCGGCGCAGCCGCGGCAGAGAGAAGGCCGATAAGGATATGGCGGCAAGCGTGCCAATAAGGCCGACCAAAATGAAGACACCCAAAGTGTTTGGCTCCGGTTCGCCAGTCTCGACGCTCAGCCGCGTGGCCCACGGCCAGAAGTAGACACGCAATGCTGCCAGCACGGCGTGCAGCTGTGTGCCGTCGAACTCTCCCGGGCACTCTGGGCCTCGCGTGTGGTTGCCGTGCGCGAGGTGATGCTTCCAGTCCTCGTAGTCGCTCGCGGCGTCCAGCGCTGGGGTGACTGTGTAGCACAGCGAGTGGATCACGACCTGCGCAACACACCACCAGCCCTGCGCCGACAACGGGAAGGGAGGCGTCGTGAGCAGCGCAGCGTCGTGAAACAGAGGGTCTGGGAGAAGTGTCTGGGCCGCGCCGTGACGCGATGGAACGCGACCCCCTCAGGGAATCCCGCGGCAGCGGCGTTGAGCCAGAGCGACTGACGGGCGATGGGCAGCAGGCACATCCCCATCATCCACTTGCAAGCCTTGCCCGAGATGTAGCCCCAGCCGTCGACGAGGTCCGTAGCGTCCGCATAGCTCTGGCAGGCCCACCATGGGATGACGCCAGCGAGCAGCATAATGTTGGCCTTACCAGCCGCCGGTGTTCTGAACGTTCTGAGAACGCATCCGACTTTTCCGAGCCCTGCCATTCTGATCATTCCCCTTACCTAGCCAACTCAGGCCATCACCTCGACAGTCGTATTGCGGCGAGATCCATCCGGCCTCGCAAACTCCTGCAGTGCGTCCAGGTTCTTTCGATGGGTCCAGGCGGAGGGCGTTAGCTGGCACAGGGACCGCGCCGAGGGGTGCATACACCCATATACCTGGCGAGACGCGAGTAGAGACCACGCCTCACTTTTTTTTCACAGGGGGGATCCGTCTGGAAAAAGGATAGCCTCCCACATAACATGTGTCTCAGAGAGCCGGAAAAGAATTTTAAACAATCATCGCACGACACTAGGTAGGCAGACAGTTGAAGAACAGCCAGTGCCGGACTGGACACCAACGCGACACTGGGACGGAAAAGAAAAGGCACCCGGCGTGGCTCCCGGGGCAGTGGTGGAGATCCTCCAGCATGCCACCGAAAAAGGCGAGGTTGGCTCCGGCCGGGTCAGACGCCGGCTCCTCCCGCGATGCGGCCCAGCGTCTGTATGCGCGAGAGCCCGACGGCGCGCGCCAGCTTGCTCAGCACTTTGTCTCGCTCGTGCAAGACCATATGCGGGGCGGCGCCGACCGCGAACAGCTCTCCATCGGGCTCGCCGGCTTAGGTCTGCACGAAACACACGTCGAGACCCTTGAGAATGTCGGCGTGATCAAGCGCAATGACGACACCTTCCTCGCCGAGCTTGGCGAGACGTTTGTCGTGCCGACCAATGAGCGCGACAAGTGCGCCCGCTGGAGCCAGGCCGTGCGCGAGCTGGAAGGTAGGATCGAGGCGGTGTGGCCAGCGGCTGCAGTGCCAGTGGCTGCGGGGGAGCGGCCGGCGAGGCGCGTGGAGCAGGCTCGCCAATCGCCAGCCTCGCCCCGTCCCTGTGCGTGGAGAGGCCGCCTCAGTCCCCGTGCGTGGAGAGGTAGAGCTTCTCACCACACCTCTACCTCTCCCTCCTCCCACCCACTGTACGCAGATGTCGCTCCATGCCGCGGCCGATCGGGTGGAGGACGATAAGACCGTGCCGATGACGGAGGCAGAGGGAGGCGAGGGGGCGGCGGGGAGCAGCGGCGCGGCGAGCAGCAGCGCGGTGCGGCGCCCTCCCCTCGGCCCTCTCGCGAGCCCGACCACGGATGAGGTGCAATCAGTGGTGCCCCCCCCCCCCCCTCCCTCCGACACCTCGAGGGGCAAGATACTCCGAAGCCTCGTCCCAACCTGCCCTCCCCATCGCTTGGGCCTCAGGGCGCCACGTCCGAGAGCTCTGGGATTGACCCGGTGTTTGAGGCGCGCTTACCCTGTGCCCGATCTGTCCCGATCCGTCGCGCTCACCACGCCGCGCTCACTGCATGCCGCGCGCGGCATAGGGGGTGAGGACCATGCTCCTTGCGCGGACCCCCCCGCTGTCGAAGGCGCTGGTGCCCAAGTACGAGCGCATCAAGGCTCTCCTCGCCGATGACGACTTCACGTGCATCGGCGAGATGCAGCAGTACGACACTCTCCGCGACATCTTGTCGTCGGACAACACGAATGCGGAGAAGCTCGGGGTACTCAAATTTCTCTATCTCGAGTCGGACAAGTTCATAGTCCATGTGCCATCTCCCTTCACGACGCCGCTCGAGCTCGCGACGGAAACGCTCGCGGGCACGGAAGGACTGGACGAGCTGACGGATCGGATGCGAGCCCTGCTCGCCATGCCTCGTGCTGCGAGCCCTGCTCCCGTCTAAGCCTACTAATACTGTTGCATGCCGGTAGTATGTTTGTGGCTGTGTATATGGGAAGCGCCCTGAGACCCTCCGAGACGCGCGAGAGCGCGATCTGTACCCCTGAATGGGTTGCTGTGGTGTGTGGACCAGTGTGGACAGCTTCACAGCTCCACTTCCTGCAGAAACAAACCCGTACAACTTGCATGCCTGGGACAGATGGGTGCCCTGAGCACCTGAGCGGAGTATGAGACCAGTGTTATAAGGTATTCGTGGAGCTGCACCCCTGTTCACACTTGTTCGCGCTGTGAAAAGAGCTTGTCGCGGCCGTGTTCTGCTGGCGGCCCGCTCGCGCCGAGCCCTCCTCGGTCCTGCTGGCAAGGTCTGAGCTGCCACGCTCGATACCTCTGCGCCTCCTCTGTAGCCCGCGCCTCGCTGGACACGCGTAGGGCGGCAGCGGGCGATCCGCTCGCATCGCAGGCGCGTGCCGCCTGCCTCACATCACTCACCCGCTCGCCCGCCTCAACAGCAGTCCTCCCCTCCATTCTAATACGGGCAGCGCCGACCCGTTTGCTCCATTGGTCTTGCAGGAGGGTCGGCACCGAGTCTGGGCTGAGTCGGCGGTCCAGCTCTCCTTGCCGAAGTGTCGCTCGACTGCTGGTGAGCGGTAGTGCAAGAGGAGACTCCATCTACAGACAATCATACCATCTGTTCCTGTGCAAGTGATTTTAGCTTAGCTCTCTTGTTTCGCTACAATTGTTTGGCTCCTCCTCTTTAACCTAGTGCTCCCTCCTCCCCCCACTGCGCCGCTTCCGCGGCTCACCCGCAGGTGTGCCAGGCCCTCCATCACCCTTGCCGCCGCGCCGCTTCTTCCCGCCACGCGGTCCCCGGCGCCGATGCGGCCGGGGCTGGGACCGTGAGCGGCGATCGCGCTCCGAGTCGCCCAGCGACGGCAAGGCAGGACGACGAGGCGCGACGGCCGTTGAGCGGAGGGCTGGCGAGCAAAAAGAGGCGCCTCCGTGCGCAAACTTCAGAGGGACTCTTATGAGTTATGCCCCCGGGCTCCGCAACGAAACCACTACGTGCTATGAGTTTTCACGATCAGTTCCGGTTACCCCCGAGCCAGAATTCCTGGGGTCAGTTTTGCTGCGCTCTGAAATGTCTCTCTCTATCTCTCTCTCCGTCCGATTTTCGTGTCAAAAATGCTTATTGGTTATCGGGGGATCTCGGCGCGCGACAATACGGCATTAGAGACAGAGACGCGAACAGTACAGCATTTACAAAGCGGCACGAGCGAATGAAGATACTTACGGGAAAACCAGCATGGTGCCGAACGCGCCGTAGAAGTTGTGCAGCTGGAAGCCGGGGCGGCCCAAAAAGTGGGTAAATCCAGCCGCCTCGACTTTCAGCATCGCCTACAACCAAACAAACCTAGCTGGGTGGGGATGAGGGATGTGCTGAAAGTGCAGGAGGATGTTTCACCTGCATAATCTTGCAGCCATGCTCCGAAGACAGCTTCGCTGGGCAGCGGAACAGCATGTACCTATTGCAAAAGGCATGCACTTCAAAGCCCGCAATCACGACATGTCCAGATACTCCGGTATATCTGCGCCACAACCAGTAGAGCCAGCCAATGAAATAGCTCCCCGAGTGGCGGTCGATCGCCGCGAAGTGCAGCCCGTAGGAGGAAGAGCGGTCAAAAGACCTCATCCTGAGCAACCGGCGGAGCACTTTTAACCTCACAGGGGCAACTTCATCCCACCGGCGAGGACACGCCTGATGCCAGCGCTCGCAAACCACCGTGCGAGTGCGGCGAGGAAAGCAACGCTCTCCGTGCTGTCCGCGTTGGCGAGGTCCACCTAGATGTTGCCCGTAAAGCCCAAGCCGATGAGCCGAGATGAGCCGAGATCGTGATGGGCCGAGATGAGCCGAGATGAGCCGAGATGATGAGCCGAGATGAGCCGAAAGTGAAGGGAGAGGAAGACGAGAGGGAAGGGGGGGCGAGAATTGAGACGAGAGGCGGGAGCGCGCACCTAAGGGACGTGACCTGTTCATGCGCAGGACGCACGCCAAAGACAAGGGAAGCGGGCAGCGGCGGCAAAGGCGATGCGCGCGCCGAGGTGATCAACCCGCCGTGGCGGTGGCTGTTGCGGTCGCCACCCGGCTGCACCTCGACGGGAATCTGCCCGTCGTTGATGACCAGCGTGTCGGCGTTGTTGGCTTGGTCAGGCATGGCAACGACGAAGGCCTTGAGGGGCAGCAGCTCGAGGCGGCCGAGCTCGCGGAGCGCTGCCTCTTCGGTCTGCGCGTCCTGAGAGGCAAGGAAGGGCGCCGGGGGCGAAGTGGAGGCGGAGGGAGGAGCGCGCAAATGGGAGCTGCGCCGTTGAGCCTGCGATGTCGACTGCTGCGCGAGCTCGGCGAGCTCGTTGCACCGAGTCATAAAGAGGCGGTCGCACATCACGATGTCGGCGCTCTCAGTGCACTCGAAGGCCCCCGTCCATTCAAAGGCAAAGAAGCCGCGCTGCGCCTCCTCCGTGTGGAACTTGTTTAGCCCCTCGGCGAGCGCCTACCGAAAGTGCGAGGATCGCACGAAGATTCACGAAGGGCGACACTCTCGAAGGGCACAGGCGGAGGTGGGTCGGAGAGAAGGAGTCAGACCGAGGGGGAGAGCACTCCGTGCCTTGATCACGCACAAGCCACCGAGGTGGCGTTGCTTTCCGGCCAGATGAAGCAGCACCCCGTTGGCGTCATAGACGCTTGAACAGGCCCTCAGCGGCACGTTCGGGAAGTTGGTGGTGAGGCAGTACGGGAAGGGCTCCTTGCGGCCTGTGCCGTGTGAGGGGGCCGGGCGGTGGGAATGGGGGTGGGAGAGTCGCGCTGCAGTCGCGAAGAGTCGAGCCGAGGAAGTTGATGGTCTGGCGCACGCCGGGCGTCAGTTGCTGCGTGAGCGCGTCGAGCTCGTGCCGTGCCGCATTGACGTCGAGCGGCAGGGCGACGTTCGCGCATCGGAGGGGTACGAGGGGCGCATCGGAGGGGTACGGATCGACGTCCGCCCGGGGAAAGGACGTCAAATCCTTGGCGATGGCGGCGAAGGCGATGCCGCCTTCGCCCTTGACTTTGCAGCCGCTGAGTACACGGGAAGAACATTCGCTGACTGTCAGAATGAGGAGGGGTGTGCAGTGTGCGGGTGAGCGGGCGGGCGAGAGAGGGGCGAGGGAGAGCGGGAGGCAGGGAGGCATGCAGGGAGTGAGGGAGAGGGAGGGGGTGCGCACAATACGGGAAGCACATTGAGCGTGGAGCCCGCGGCCGCACGGCCGCGCTGGTAAGGGCCATGCTCTACCGCGGATGTGGCGGCGCCACTCCAGCCGACCAACCTAGCCTGCCAGCCCACGCTGTCGCCGCCGGCCTCGGCATCGGCGGCCGTGTAGGGCTGCGGGAGAGAAGGAAGCAGGTGAGAAGGGGGCGAGGGGCAGGGCAGGAGGGAAACGTGGGGGGGAGGGTATGATCAGGGGGGAAGGGGTGAGAATGACTCGCCTGGTCGGGGTTTCGCCGTCCTCCATTGCGGTGGGTGGACTTGTTGGCGGACGCGAGCGAGTCAAAGTGCTCTCGGTACCATACGCACGACACACAGTCGAGCGTGTGCTGCTCCCCGTTCTCGGCGCGGACGGTGTAGAAGCGGTCGTCCGCGCCTAGAGGCGAAGCGCGCTGTGTGGGGTGCAGGCCCTGCGGTGAGGGGTGGGTCAGCAGATGAGCAGACCTACCGCCGCCACCACCTGCGCGCGCACGGCCTCCGTGCGAGCGTCGCCCCGACGGGTTGGCGCGACCGCGCGCTCAAAGGTCACCCTTGCTCCAACAGCGAGGATTGGCGGCGGGAACAATGGCAGCGCGGCGCCGTCGTAGTTTGACCGCCACCACGTCCGGCAGAGAAGCTGCAGGCTCGGGGTGCGCTGCACCGTCACACCACCGACGCCCTCGGGTACAAGCCGCATCAGGAAGAGGTGCGGGTCCACCCATCCCCTGCAAGCGTCAATAAGCTGCTGCGCGTCCGGCAAAAACGGGGCCTCCAGGCCCCGCCCCACCCCGGTGACGTACTCAACCTTGATGCTCGGTCGGGTGCACGCGAGCTTCTCGGCCGCCATGTACAAGTTGATATCGATATCATCGATGGTGCCGCCTCCGCGCGCCGGCTGCGGGAAGCCTGCCGATGACAATCCACTCCTAACCTGCTGGCGATACTCTGTTAGATTCATTCCGCCATCGCTCAGCTTGGCAGTCTCCAGGTCAGAGTGACGAACGAAAAAGAAAGAGACGGACATCGTCCGCCTTGGGGAGGGTTGCAGGTGGGGACCCTGTCCTCGTCCCATCCCTCGTTTGGCGTCTCTGTTTTCTTTCTTTTTTTTTGGGAGGGTTGCCCGCCAAAAAAAGTCAATTCTTGACTTGGGCCCTCGGGGAGGGCGGCCTTCTCTCGAGGTCTCGAGATACACAAAACGGCCAATGGAGAGGGCACGACGTGACAAAAGCACGCCCCGATCCGAGGCATCTGCAGGGCAGAGAGGCGAGGAGGCTCGCGCATTCGAGCGGGCGCAGGGGCGGAGGCCGAGGGACGCGTGGGCGGACAGCGCACGGTTGATCAGGTCGGCCGACAGCTCCTGCGCCTCCGGGTGCAGGTCGGTGGACATGACGATGTCGACCTGTGTCGACGGGGGAGGCGTGAGGTGAGAGCAGCGAGCGCCGACGTGGCGGTCCAGAGCGGCGTGCGAGGTGCGCGCCAGCGAGTGCAGATGCTCTACACACGCCTCGGCCAGAGGGACGGGCAGCGAGTCCGATGCGCTGAGGAGGACGTCGAGCGTGCTGTAGAGGAGGCCATCGTCCGGATCGAGCGCCTTGGCGCTCTCCGAGGGCGCCCACAGCGTCACGTTGTCGGAGAGGTAGGTGAAGAGGTTGTCGAAGACCTGCACGGGGCGAGGGCCGAGGCGAGGAGATGCAGAGCCTAGACCGCGGTGGGGAAATCGGCGCGCGCGCGCCTTGTCGGAGAGCAGCGTCTGTGCCTGATCCGCCTCGGCGGCGCGCTTGGCCACCTCCGTCAGCAGCCGCTCGAACGCGACAACGTCCTTCTTCTTTGCGATACCCGCCTCGGGCTGAGCGGCGAGGAGGTTGGCGAGGGCGTTTTTGGCCTGCGGTCGAGCGAGTGGGAGAGGCGGCGAGTGGGCGAAGCTACGGCAAGGCATCTCTCTACCGGCAGGGCACGGCAAGGCAGGCTTCTTTACGAGCGACTTCAGGACAGCGTTCACCGGCATGATCAGACGCTCGCAAGCCCCCGGAATAAAACTCGCTTCGGCTTGCCTTCCTTCTGCCGCTCTGTCTTTTCTACTGCCCCCGGTCTGTCTCTTCTACTGCCCCCGGTCTGTCTCTTCTACTGCCCCCGGTCTGTCTCTTGCTACTAGCAGCTCTCTCCACCGACCCACCGACCCACCGTGCTCTGAACGCGATACGCAAGAAGAGGGTGCGGGTGGCTCTCTCTCGATTCGACATTCGTGTCTCACACCTCTCTCTGACCAGCTCTCTCAATATGTGCCCTCTCATACGTCGTGGCTTTGTCAAAAGTCGAGGCTGGCCCATTAGACAAAAACAAACAAAACGGAAAGAATGGTGATGGTTGGCGCCTTCACCTGCAGGATCTCTCAGCCTCGCACGGGCGAGCATGGCGGAGAGCGCTCGCCACCGGCCGACGTCGCTGTCACCGCCTCGAGCGCCCCCTGCGGGTCCCGCGGGGGGAAGGCCTTGTCGTATAGCAGTGCGACCACCCGTTCCTGCGACGGGGTGCGGAGAGGGCGGCTCATGCTTCCTTCCCTAACTCATCCAGCCGGGACATATCTATCGTCGCACCTGCGACAGCAGCAGCTCGAGGACCCGTTCGCGGTCGCCAGGCGAGAAGGAAGCGACCGCCACCTCGCGGCCGGAACCCGGCCTGCGATGCCAGCCCAGAGGCATCACTACGTCCCTCGAGGGTACATGACGAATACCGTGGCAGACAGCGTGAGTACGAAACATGGTCTCGAGGGTACAAGGTACAACGATACAGTGTCGTCTCTCAGCATCTAGGTCTCCTGCCTGCCCGCGCCGCCCGCACGCTCGCCCGACCGGTGCGCCGAGATCTCGCGTCGCACGTCCTCTGCGCAGGCGCGAAGCAAACCCTCGAGCTCGTGGACGAAGAGATCAGGGCGGAGAAGAAGGGAGCATGGCCGCAGAGCATAGCCCTGCGCGCGCCCGCCGGCGAGAGCAACGAGCAGAACGACGACCCCGAGAATCCCGGCCGTCAATCCGACCGGAGTGTCGTACGATCCCTCGTAGCCGACGAGTGAATCCCAAACACCGCGATAGTCGAAGTAGAACGGCAGCACATCGATGACGGCCAGCGAAGCAACGGACAGCAGGATGAGAACCCGAAGCGGACGCTCAGAAGGCGCTCGCGGGAACACTCCAGACGTGCACGCGTTGCCAGGAAGCAGGTGCAGCGTTCTCGACGACGAACCGTCCTCCGCCGCTGGATTACACATGATGTGTGTGGTGCTGTTGGTGGGCTCACGACTTGTTGGCAGCTGCACCGTGGTTGCCGATCAGCAGCAGCAGCTGGTGCATTAGCCCTGTCGCCACCGGAGGGTGCACCCGCAAAAGAAAAACTTCCTGCGCGCGCACTGGTACACCACGGGCGCCGCCTAAGCGACTCCTGCGAGGACGGCGAGGCACTTAGCTCCGTGCACTCGACCGCTCTCGCCGCAGGCAAGCTCATGTGATTTTGGATTGGAAGGACGATTAGGGGGGCACAGGGGAACGGGAGCGGGGAGCGCCTCGTGGCACGGAGAGGGGCTGGGACCCAGGTCCCAAGGCCCCAAGGGAGTCCTCTCTCGCATGTTCCGAGCCGGTTTTTACGACGGACCGTGCCGGATGTTGAGGTGGTCCGAGCGGTCCGCGCAAATGGTGCCGTGCAAGCCCCACCCGGCTGGCGGGTGGACCTAGGGGCGTGCCGTCCTGCTTGCTCTAGGTGAAACGTCTAAAGGACGAAGATGCACGGAGGTGCGACCAACTCAGCGACGACGGGCGGAGAAGTCGGGCACTATCTGTGCGATGGGCCGTTATCGTTATTTACCTATCTACCAACGTTTCCCTTTTTTCTTTTCGCACAACAACTTGCGGGACGGTCGTCCACGCGATACGATCGTCCGCAAACGGAAATCGCTCCTCGCTCAACTCACAACATGGCCTTCATGGAGTGCACCGACGAGATGTATGCTCACTATGGCGATCTCGTTGACGCAAAGGAGAAGGAGTTTGCGGAATTCCCGAAGGACTTGAAGATCAAGATGCAAACCAGCGTCACTCGAGAGGAGGTTGCGCGGCAACGTGCGGCGCTTGCCTGCTGACGCCATGTCCTGCAACCGCACTGTGCTTTCGAATAGGCGCTCAAGCGGCACGATGAGCACTGGGCGAACGCCGATCAAGACAAGGACGGCCTCCTCAACGAGGAGGAGTTTCTCGTCTTCAACCGATTGGAGTATGCGCAATGCGGATGTGAAGGCAAAATCGGGCTGGACCCCTCCGACATTCAACGAGGAGCTCTACCGGAGAGTCTGGAAAGCGCTCAAAGAGGGTGAGGAGCGCTTCATGGCCAACAAGCTTGAGGGTGGTGGCATCTCAAGAGACCTGAGCAATTGCCCGCTCCGATCCATCGCGATGTCCAGCAAGGGCGCCGGTCCATCAGAGAGAGATTTTTAGAAGCCTTCTTCCATCAGTGACACAGGCATCAGGGCAATCGTCCAGTCTCGCCCGAATCTATCTAGTGGAATTGACTTCCTTCTCGCACACACCCTTCTTTTGATTGCTTTCCGGGCCAAATCGAAGCCGCCCGGTCCAGTCACAGTGACTATCGGGTCGAGAACCTCGAGATACTCCTGTCACGCGCTCCCTTGGGTCAGGCCTTGGGCACGCCGCCACGACGCGCTCGTCCGAGTTTCGCTCCGAGCATGCTGCGCTGGCTGTCAGACCCTGTCGCCCGACAACTCGAGGCCATAGAGCTCGACCTCAAGCGTGCCCAGGCCGAGCGCCTGGAGTCGAGCGCCGCCATCGCCGCACTCACCGCGACGGCTGACGGGCTGGCCAGCCGGCTTGACACCCTCGAGCGGCCTGCGCGGCGGCACCGCGCCCGCTGCTGCGAGTTCGACGGGTGCGGCAAGGGCTTTGCATTCGGCGGCCGTCACCACTGCCGCAAGTGTGGCGGCAGCGTGTGCTCGGCACACTTTGCGCGGCCGGTCTGCCACAAGTGCCTCGCCGACCAGGCGAGGGCGCCGGTGGTCGGCCAGCGCGCGACCGTGGTGCAGGGCCACGCCGACTCACCGCCGGTCGAGGTGGACCGCGAGGCCGTCGCAGGCACGTGGAAGTGTGTCTCCGTGGAGGGCGACATGGGCGCTGTGCTCAAGGAGCACGGCTACAACATGGTGCTGCGAGGAGCCGCCCGCGCCGTAGGGTTTGGCGCTGGGGGCGCCTTCCCGCAGGTCGAGGTGCTGACGATGCCCGGCGCAGACGAGGTGCTGTGCAAGCAGAAGGACCCGGTCGGGAGCCGGATGCTTAAAATTGTGACGGACGGCGAGTGGCGCGAGAACCCGATGCCGTTCGGAGGGCCGAAGCTGACGTCAGGCGTCTGGCTTCCGGGGCCGCGAGGCCCGTTCGACACCTTTGTTGTCACGGTCCAGGGCTCCAAGCCGATGGTCTCGTCGCGCGTGCTCCTGCCCGACAACGACACCGTCCTCGAGACGGTCGAGTGCGCCGGCAAATCGGCGCAACGCAGGTGGAAGAGGCAGTAGACCAAATCATGGTGGAGAGCGCGGCGCGCTGGCCGACACGCCGAAGTGTCCCTCTCTCAAGTCAGTGTGTCGCTCATGACGGGAAGGGGGGGTACTGGGGGTAGCCTGCCGAAGTGTCCCTCTCTCAAGTCAGTGTGTCGCTCACAGTGTCCCTCTCTCAAGTCAGTGTGTCCGGCTCACATGAATATCGCGGGGAAGGGTGGGTACTAGGTACGCTTGGAGTCGCCAAGGCAAGTACCCAGCTACGCAACAACTGTAACGGGGCCATCTCGGCTGCGTGGGTGGCATTGGCTCTGGCGGCTCCCCGGGGAGCGAGACCTGTCCCTCTCGCCGCCCGTTTGTCCACTGCATGCACCTCGCTCCTCGGAGCGGCTAGTCGCGACACACACCGGTGCGTAGGAGTGTGTAGCGCTGCCGCCTGCCCCCGCGCGCTGCCTCCCGCCGGAGTGACGTGTCTTAGGCTCTTATAGCGCTTGTGTGTAAACAAAAAAAGACGTATTCTACGCGTTATGTGCCCCGCTGCGCAGTCCGTTGCGAATAAACCACGACTCGCTAGCCCGAGACACGGAGAGACACGAGCCAGAGGCGCGCTCGATCGCATCCAGGGCGTCACACCCGGGCGACGGCGAGGGCGTGCGCGCTGGAGACCCGCGTCCGCCGCGGCTGCTTGGGCGCCGCGTCGACGCGGTCCGCCCAGCCCGCCTGCTCGTCGCCCTGGTCGTCGTCGGGCGGGAAGCCCGCGAGGCCGTCGCCCGCGCAGCGCCGGGGGCCGTCCTCGGGGTGGCCGCAGTGGCAGGGGCCCGAGTCGCACTCGGGGTGGTCGCAGCAGTGGTTGCCCTCGGAGAGGCGCGCGAGCGTCACCATGGAGCGGACGCTCGAGGACCGCCGCAACGCCGGTGCCTTCTGCCTCGACAGGACGCCGTGGCACTCGCAGCAGAGGACCGAGGATAGCCATCGCTGCCGGGCCCAGGCGTGGAGGTTTTGGCGCACGCACAGCACCCACGCGTCGCGGTGCTCCTCGCTCATACACTGGAACGTCAGGTCGTTGCCGTCGCGCAGGCGGATGATCCAGCCGAACCGCGCCGAGGGACCGGCCGCCGGCATCGCGACGCCGCGGCAGACGCGCGCCGGTTGCCGCTGCGCCTTAAGCCGCTGCACCTTGACGACGTCGGCAAAGTCGATACTGTGGACGTGCGTCCCGTCCTCGTGCTGGTAGGCCAGGCTCTTCGAGTGAAGAACGAGCGCGCGAGGCTGGAAGGTCCCTTTGTTTGCTCCGAGGAAGCCGCCCCTCCGGCAGAGCTTCTTCTGGTGGGAGGAGGCGTGGAGGACGCGCCAGTACTTGTGGCGCTCCTCCGGCTCAACCGGGGCGTTCCTGAGCACCGAGAATCGCCGCAGCCGCACCATGAACCGGCAGATCGTCAGGAAGCTCCAGCAGCGCCTCTCACGCTTGTCGGGGGCGGCGGCGGCGCTGCCGCGGCGGCTCTTGCCGCTTCGCGCGGACCCGCGGTTGGACGAGAGGCGAGCCGAACGCTCCGGCGCGAAGAACGAGACCCCCTTCTTGACCGACGGCCTCTGAGCCTGCGCCGCCGTGTCGAGCGCCGCGGCTTGAGAGGTGCGTGGGTGCGAGCTGGTGGCCGACATTGTGGAGCGCGAAAGCGCGGGAGGAGCAAGGAGTTGAGGTTGTGGCCTGCGTGGAGCCAAGGTTTGGAGTTGGGAGAGGGAGCGTCGCGCGGGTCCGACCTGCGGCGTGGCGCAGCGAACCGGTAGGCTTCCGAGCCGAGGTTGTTGCCCTTGCGACGATTGGGTGCACGTGGCGGAAGGACGCACGGAGTCCTCAAGTTTGGACGGACCCCTTTTGCCGTGTTTGATCCCCAAGGCTTGAGCGTGGGAGAAACGAACTAGGCGATCGGACGGGGCCGTCCCTCAACGATTGTCCGCGACCCTGCCGCGACCTGTCTGTGGGCGAAGACCCCGCGACCCGCGCCAGAAGTGGCACAACCGTCCGGGCGTCGTTGTCACAACCGTCCGGGGCCTCAGCCTGCTCGTGGTCGTTGTCACTCTCGAGGTGAATCTCAAAGCAACAGCCGCTGTGAACTCCGTTCGAGTTCAGATTCGGTCCGTTGCGGTCTCCATTTTAGAATGACGTCGAGCACTCGCCCTGAGAAAAAGAATGCAAACGCCCGCTTCTATCGAAGGTCTCCAAAAAGTCTCAGATGACATCTCACGAGCTTACGATCTCGGACTTTGCCATCAATGCGATGGAATAGTGGTTCTTCGTGTCACCGAGGTTCGAGGGGCGTCCCAAGTTTGCGTGCAACGTTGGGACTTGCTTTCAGCTTGGGCGTCTTCCTCTGCAGCTTGGTGAGTGCGAATTTCCGCAGTGTGTGCGTCTTCTCGCTTTGATAACACGCGGATGGTCCAAACCTTTACAGCTCAGCCCCTCGCATGTTACTGCAGTGTGACACCCAAAAGGTGTTGGACAACGGTGACACGAGGGCTGGGGGTGTGAAGGGCATAACCATGGTTGCGTGCAGACAATGGAGATAGAGCAGCCCCGGAGCGGAGGCCCGCCCGGGGTATTCAGTGTGTCGCGGGCGCCTAATCGGGATTAATTCCGTCGGGCGCCTACGAATTTACGTTTGCCGTCGGTGTTTCGCAAGCGCGCCTGGCGGCGGCTTGTGCTATGCCTGCTTTGGAGCCCGACGGGAACGCGGGAGCTATGGTCTCCCACCCTCCTCCCCTATAGCCTCTCACAGTCTGGCGACAGTGGGGGGTGAGTGCGAATTTCCGCAGTGTGTGCGTCTTCTCGCTTTGATAACACGCGGATGGTCCAAACCTTTACAGCTCAGCCCCTCGCATGTTACTTCTGTCTGGGCAGGCAGCACGTCGGCGCGCCTGCGGGATGGGCAGAGGTGAAACTAGGCTTGCTGGCACGCGCATCCCGCACCACCCCCACGCCCGCGCGCGCACACCATGCCGCCGTCCCACCTCGCCACAGCCAAGCGCGCAATAACCAATATGCTCGCGTCGTTTCCGGAGAGCCCTCGCTGCTCCAGGAGCTGAGCTGTACTCTACGGGCAGGAACGCGCCCTCCGTGTGGAACACCCCGCGTCGCGACAAGCGACACACTCACATGACGACGCGAAAAGGTAACAAAAACGCGCGTTGCGTGGTCCGTGGAGACCAAAACATGAGGGAGGAAGGCGCAAGGCGGATCCCGCCACTCGAGAGTACGTGACCCGACAGGCCTCACTCCGCCAGCGATGGTGGCGCCACCTCGTCGCCCTCCCCGAACGCGTGGATGCACGCCTCGACACCGGGCAGCTCGATGACGCGCTCGTCGAGCTCGAGGTGGGGCAGTTTCCCCGCCACGGCGGGCGCCTCCGGGTTGATGAGCAGAAGCATGCCCGCGCCAGAGACGGAGAGCAGGATGAGGGGGAGCGGCCGCGAGCGGAAGGGCTCCCAGCTGCGCCGCGCGCCGTCGGCGAGGGCGCTCAGCATTTTGTGCCGGCAGGAGGCGCGGAAAGTGCTCTGCTCGGCCACGCCAGCGATGGCGGGCATGTCTGGGTGCTTGAGGTGCGCCTTTGGGGGGGGGGGGGGGGGGGCAACAGGCTCGGGCCACCCTCATCGGGTCTCGGCAGGGCAGGGAGGGGATGGAAGGGCCTCCAGGCCCCCCATCTGGATGTGAGGTCCCACCACCTCAAAGGCACCCCCCTGGGGTTCGCGCGTTTGCAGGGGAAAAAAAAGGGGCCTCAACCCCCGCAGCACCTTGACCTTCCTCGGTTCCTCTTACCCAATCCCCCCCCCCCCCCCCCACCCGCGGCTGCGCGCGCTCACCGGCCGCTGCACCACCCCCGACTCGACGAGGAGGTGGCAGAGGAAGTGGATGGCGCCGTGGAACTCGAGCTGGAAGGGGCAGCCGTACAGGCAGAGCGGCAGCTCTGCGCGCGCCTCCGCCTCGATGGCCGCCTCCTACAGCGGCCCGAGCCACGCTCAGCAGGCAGGCACACGCCACGCCTCCCTCCTCCGCGGCAGTCTCCTCGTGCTCGCGGCAGGCGGGCAGCGAGACGTGCGTCGTGCCGACCGGACCCTGCAGCGGCCCCTCGCCCTCGTCGAAGAGGGCCTTCGGCCCGACCTCGCCCGCACAGTACGCCAGCAGCGCCTGCGGACGTGCCGTGGACACATCGTGAAGCTGTTCCCGGACCGCGGCCATCGCACCGCTCGCCAGCAGCGTGATGCTACGTGCTCTCAGATCAGCTCGGGCAATCTCCCGTTAGTACGCCAGCAGCGCCTGCCTCAAGAAGACATGCGCCCTGCGGCGCGGCTCCCACACCGCGTCCGCCTAATTAGAACGAACCATTCATTCGGATCGATCAAGGTCAACACCGGAGGCTCCCAAACCGCGTCCGCCGTCGCGTCGTCGTCGTGCTGCTGGCTCAGCTCCGCCTCGAGCTCGACCACCTGTAGGAAGGCCCCGAGAGGTGGCCGAGACTCCTCCTCGCTCACCTCCGCCTCGAGCGCGGAGCACCCTCCGCCGGCGGCTCCACCCGCACCGCCCGTTCTCGTGCTCCTCGACCGCCGCCTCCGCCCACCCGGGCCGCCGCGCATAGTACGCGTCCGTCCCTCGCGGCCCGTGCCACACACGCAGCGGCGGCAGCGGCAGCAGCGTGCGGGCGTACGAGAAGCCGTGCGGCGGCGAGCGCGGGTGGCGCGGCTCGACGAGGAGGAGCGCCGGCAGGCGGCGGGCGGGGTCGAGAGTGACGAGCTTGGCGATCGATGTTGCCGCACACCCGCCCGGGAGCGGCACCGGCTCGGCCGACGGGTCTCCGCCGACGCGCACGCGGACAGAGGACGCCCGGAGGGTGGTGGGGAGGGGGAAGCGGAAGGTGAAGACCTGCCGGAGGGGCGAGAGGGCCAGGGACGGCCATCGGGGAGAGCAGAGGCGTGTGTGTGCAAAGGGATGCGGGCGCGCGGGCACCGGATAGCGGTCTGCAAATGCGGCGCAAGCCCTCGAGATGAGGACGAGGCAAGGCTCGGACTCGTCCGCAAAGGCAACCTCGAGCTCGATCCCGCGGATGATCACGCGGCACGGAGGCCGGACCGGCTGTCTGCAGCACGGACAGAGGGCCTGCCGCGGAAGCCATTCCTCGATGCACCCCTCGTGGAAGCGATGGCCGCACCGCAGCGTCCGGATGGCCTCACCGTCGGACTGGCCGTCGACGAGCGCGGAGAGGCAGATGGTGCACACCTCAGCCTCCACGGCTTCAGGCTGTGCTGGATCGGGACGGCCGCGCTTTACGCCGACCGTGGCGCGGGAGGCGGACAGGCTGGACGCCGCCGTGTCTTGGCTCGAGGAAGCATCCATCGTCGGCGTGTTTGGGCGGGTGGGCGCATCCAACAGCTGCGCATCCATCGCCGTCGTGTCTTGGCTCGAGGAGGCGGCCGTGTCGGGCGCATCCATTGTCACCGACGTACGACAGTTGCGGGCTTGGTTGACCAGGGATGGTCGACGACACCGGCACTGTGCCTGGGTTCGGGCTCCCTTGTGCTGCGGAGTGACTGAAGTCGGACCCCACGGTCTTGTCGAAAATAAAACACCGAACGGGAGACGCCAAGGGATCTGCATGCTCTCTAAGGTCCGACCTGCGAGCACCGCCTGCGCTCGGCACCGGGCACCGCCTCGGTATTCAAAATCTGCGGCCCGCGGGCCGACCCTCACAGCTCACAGCTCACATTGCCCGGCTCGCGCCGCTACGCCCCTTGGTACGCTTGCCGGGTACAACCGACCAAGGCAGCCGCCCCTCATCAGCCAGTCTTGTACGTGCCGTCGACCACGCAGCCGTCGATCCAGTTGGCGCCGCGCGGGAAGGTCACGTTTTGCAGCGTCTGCGTGGCGGTGAAGCCGAGGCAGGTGGCCTGCGCGGACGAGGCGCAGCCGCTCGCCGTCGAGGCGGTGCCGAGGATGGCGATCGGCGTCCCTGTGCGGGCGCGGCGGGTGGAGGCTCGGCGGGCGCTCTCGGAGAGGGAGGGGCGCTGGAGATGACTCGGACCGAGAAAGGGGTTGTCAGAAAAGTCTGGCACGACTCCGACAAAAGTGCCGGTCGCGCCGCCGATGGAGAGGGAGAGCGCCGCATCCGCCTTGAGGTTGTCTAGGCTCGGCGGCTCGACAGCGGGCAAGAGTCCGCTCAGGGCCACACGGCCGCCGCGGAGGCCGGCAAAGAAGGCTAGTCCACAGCCGGCTCCCACGCCCGCGGCGGCCTGCGTGTGGAGAAGGGTGGCAAACAGATTGGAGGTAGAAGGTGGGCGGGTGCGTTGAGGCGGGAAGCGCCTGCGCGAACGGCGCCGCATCGAGAAGGTTGCAGATTGGCTGCCAGGCAAAGCCAGACAGGAAGGTGGCGCAAGCGAGGTGGACGCCGGTCTGGAGCTCACGCGACATGCTGATGCCGGCGCCGGGGAAGCACGCAGCCTTGGCTGCAAAGTAAACACTGTGCCTATGGAACGAGCTTATAACGTGTCATCGAGGGCCGTGTCTGAGGATGGCTTGTAAAGGACACGCTTTGCCCGAGAAGGACGGCCGAGGAGTCGCCCGCCCCGGTCAGCAGAAAGTAACCGACGTCAGTGCTCGCAAAGCCGGCGTCGGCTGCGAAGGCGTTTGACGCCCACCAGCCGGCCCCGGCCGGACCAATTTTGGAGACGCAGACTTCAGCCATCGTCGTGAAACGAGTGGTGATGCTCGACGATGCGACGGCGGCGGTGGTGCGGTCCGGCAGTGACGAGCGGTGGCGTATACAGAGGGCTGCGGGAAGATGCCGCACGGCAGCAGTGGGCCGGAGCGCTGCGGACATACACAAGTGTTGGCCGACCACCATTCACTGTTCCCCTTCAATATTAATTCAAAAAATTTCCCTGAGAAGAGAGAGAGATGCGCTATTACAGTTTTCTTTCTTTCTTTCTTTTATTACAGGAGTAGGCCGCGCGGTCCACGCCCCCTCGCGTTTGCGCGCGAGGCGGGGCCCAGCTTCTCTTCTTTGTTTGAGTTGTCGTTCGTTCGGAGAGAGAGATTTTTAGCAATCAATACCAAACTTTTGTTTCGGAGAGAGAGAGAGAGAAGCTCAGCCTGAAGGAGCCGAGGATCAGCCTGAAGGAGTGCGCCCCCCTCCCTGGAAGCGATGTGCGCCTGCTCAGGAGAAGGAGAGAGAGAAGAAAAAAGACAAAAAATGGGCCAGAACATCGGCCCCCGCCCGTGAGGTGGATGCTAGCATGAGCCCGATGCGTCGCAGTGCTCTTGCGTTTCGGCGGTGGTAGTGATCTGATCACCAGAATGCCACGTTCGGATCGCTTCTCATCGCAAACAAAACAACAACAAACTCTCTCTCAAACAACCCCGTCAGCAGTCCTCGCGGGAAGGAATGTACGTAACAGGGAAAAAACACGACGAAAAAGGGAGAAAGGTGACCCGCCGCACAGTCCTCGAGCCGCTGTTTGGGGAGCAAGGCGTCTCTTAGTTTATGCCGCCTCAATTCAACATGAGGTGCTCGTCAAGTCATTACGAAACAAGGAGACGAACCTTATCGCGTCACGCCTGGCAGGGCTAGCGGTTGCGGCGTCGGCCTCTCTGAGACTCCACTCCTCATGGAGCTGGAGCAGTCCGAGTTCGAGTGGTGGCTGGGAGACTACCTGCGCGAGACCGATGACGAGACGACGACAAGGAATCCGGCGCCCGCCGCCCCTCTCAGTGCAGCAGCGCTGTTGCCATCTTTGCAGCCACGCTGCCGCCAAGAGTCTGCCCCGCTTCGCAAGGCAGAGTGGCGCGCGGTTGAGGACCTGGTCATCTTGGCGAGCTACCGCAAGTACGGCACGCAGTGGTCTCGCATCGCAGCGCAGCTGCCTGGCCGCACCCCTGACGGCGTGCGCAACCGCTGGCATCGACTGCAGCGGCGGCACGGCCTGAGCGATTCAGTGGGAGGCCGTCGAGCCCTGGACGAGCTGCTCCTCTCCTGTGGCGTCGAAAAGGACTGGGTGCCGCCGGCCGAGGCCCTCCATTTCATCGAAACCGAGGACGACGACGCCGACGAAGTTGAACTCGGCCGCACGATGTGGACAGAGGAGGAGGACGCGCTCGTGCTCGAGGGGGTGCGGACGCACGGCTTCAAGTGGCGGCTCATCGCGGCCAAGCTGCCTGGGAGATCCGACTCGTCCGTTCGCAACCGCTGGCGACGCCTCCCCGAGGCCAAGCTGCCTCGTCCAGGCCACATCTTGGGGGGAGGGGTGGCGGCGCTCTCGCCACTCGGCCGCTTCACTACAGCGCCCACCTTCTCGGTGGTGCCTCGGCGGGCGCCGGCGCAACTCCCGCCACCGCTGCAGCTGCCCGGCTCTCCAAGCGGCGTCCCATCCCACCACGGCCGTGAGGACTCTGTGGACTCAGACTTTGTCGACCTTGTCCACGCGGCGGTCGAGGAGTGGACGCCACTGACCAACTTCGCGCGCAGGGCTGCGGCGGCCGGCTCGCCGCCGGCGCCGCATGCGGCAGGTCAGTCCGGCCCCGACTGCTACACAGACGAGGACAGGCCGCTGGCGTTCGAGACCGGGGCGGTGTGCCCCATGCCGCCAGAGGCGTTGCGCGCACCCGAGGCGAGGACGGTGGGGGTTCCCATGGAGAGGCTGTCGCCCTTGCGCGCCTCCACGGGCGAGATGCTGCCGAGGGACGCGCCGGCGCTGGCGCGCTCCTTCTCGTCTCTCTCGGCGTTGGGCTCATCCTCCACAACCATGTCGACGTTGGGCTCGACCTCCGCTGCGACGGCCACGTCGGACAACGAGGAGCCTGACGACGCCACCGGAGCCATTCCACGCGGCAGCGGGCGCAAGCGCTTCCGGCCGATGTGGACGGCCGAGGAGGACGTTTTCATCGTACGGTACGTCGAGCAGCACGGCCGGCAGTGGGCCAAGATCGCGGGTCTGATGGAGAACCGCTCCCACCGCGCCGTCCGCAACCGCTGGCTGCGCATGCAGAAGGGCCAGGCCACACGCGAGAGCCGCGGCCCTGACGACGGCTACCGCTGCCGCCGGTGCGGCGAGCTCAAGCTGGGCCACATTTGCGCTGCTAGCCTGCCGAGGCTGCCCTCGCCACCCCAGTTCTGCCTCTGAGCTGTGAATGCAGAATGTGGTGCGTCGGCCCGGGTTTTGCAGCCCGAGACCGTGCCCGACGAGTGCCTGTAGACTCTCTTACGTTCGCATGGAGTGGGAGAGAGGGAGAGGGAGGGAGGGAGGGAGGGAGGGAGGGAGGAAGAGAGAGAGAGAGAGAGAGAGAGAGAGAGAGAGAGAGAGAGAGAGAGAGAGAGAGAGAGAGAGAGAGAGAGAGAGAGAGAGAGAGAGAGAGAGAGAGAGAGAGAGAGAGAGAGAGAGAGATTCTTGGGTGCTCTTTTTGAGGGGGAGGGAATGGATGGATGGGCTTGGGAATGTGTGAATGTCAACTGAGATGCAGCATGCATGCATGCCTCTGTTCAGTTAGTTAGTTAGCTTGAGAGATGTTTATGGTGTGCGTTTGTCAATTGTCGAGAGAGAGCGAGACCGAATCGCTTACTCGTTCGGGGAGCCCAAGGCCAAGGGTCCTCAGCAGATCTGCCGAGATCAAGGAGCTGTCACGCTCCGATAGGAAGCCGCCGCGGCGGCTGTCGGTCCTTGAGAAAGGATGGCCGATCGCGTCGGTGCGCGCCTGCGGAGCCTCTCGCACGCCACGCTCCTTGAGATCATCACGCAGCAGGCGGGCGCGAGCGAGGACGCACTGCGTATCGCCGAGTCGTTTGCGACAAGCCTCATCCCTGCGCCCGAGTGCATGTGCGAGGTCCTCCTTTCTCAAGATCTGCTGCCGCACATCCTCAGCCGGGTGCCGAACAGATCGCACATCTGCAAGGCGACCTGCAAAACGTGGCGCCGCGGCTGGAAGGACACGCTGGTGCGACGTCGCAGTGCGCTGCGCCTCGCCCCACTGAATCCCTGGAGTGCTGAGACCATCTGCTCTTTCGCTGCCCTGGACGGCGACCGCCTGCTTGTGCTGTGGGAGGACCGCGGGGGGAAGGAGCGGCTCAGCATCGTGGACCAGCAGCTCCGCGGATCACAGGGCTCCGTGGAGGTGGACATGCCTGGCGACATCAATCGCCTCACCGTGGGGAACGGCTCATTATACATCTCGCACGATAGTGGCGTGCGCCGCATATCGCTCGAGGGTCCGTGCGCGCTAGCGGCGCACCGCGTGCTCGCCACGTTCGAGGAGGACGGACGCATGCTGTACGAGATGCTCCTCTCACCGGATGGCAAGCTGCTGTTTGCTGCCAACATGCCCGACCGGCCGGACGAGCCGATCATCGCCTTTGACGCGCTCTCCCTGCGCGTCCGCTCCGAGTTTGGCCGCTCGGCGTTTGGTCAGCAGGCGGGCGCATACGCCTTTGGCCTCGCCGTGATGCATACCGAGTTGTTTGCTGGACACCAGGACGCGAACCGCATACACGCCTTCACGCTCGAGGGCCAGCACACGCGCACGATCCGCGGCGAGTGGAGCGCGCCGCAAGACCTGTGCTCGATCAACGAGCGACTCTTCCTCGCTGCGACGGCTGCCACGGCAGCGGAGGCGGGGTCGAGCGAGGCAGGAGCTATCTTCGAGATTGGCGCGGACGGGCGCGTGCTGCAGACATTTCAGCACCAGGCGATGCTCCCACGGTGCGATATGCTGCGCAGGATGATGTCTCGACACACACATGTCACGGCATGCCCCATAGGCGATGCTTGGAATCGCGATGGCCAAGTTTGGAGGGCTGCTCATCGCCTCGCTAAGTCCGCCGCACGCCCGTCGGGGGGCACAGCAGCGACTGATTGCTCTGCAGGGGGCGAGCTGAGGCCTGACTTTGTCTTTGAGGGACAGGACCGCCGGGGGGGCGGTGCATCTGCCATGAGTCGGATTACTGTCGACGCTCTCCTGTACAAGATCTCCTGCGTGCATATACGAGTGCAGTTTGTCGTTGTGGACCTCGGACCTGTGACGTGTGAGCGTGAGCTGACTGTGTGTTAATCGTGTCGGATTCGGCCGTAGCGGATCCCTTTGTGGCATAAGGCACAGCCTCGAGTGGCACAGGAGGGGAGAGTTCGAGAGAGCTTTTGTGCACACACCGCACACTCACGCCGAGCCGTCTAAGGCACTTTAAGGTCCAGTCCGAGCTGCAGACGGCGAGAGAGAGGCGGAGGGGGCGGCGGCGCGAAAATGTCTCTTGCCCTCTCGCGCCGATTTTGTATCATACGCTTTTAGCGAGAGTAGTAGTGATTTGATTGATTGCGGATGAACAACATCTCCACTAAGGTCTAAGCGACGTACATACCACACCGAATCCTGCCTTGCGACCGCCCTGACCCGCACTACTACGCTGTGGCCTCTGTCGTCTCCACCTCCGCCATCTCGCCGAAAAGCCAACCACCCCAAGCGGCCCAAAGCCAACCACCCCAAGCGGCCCATCGCCGCAGCACGGTGCCCCCACGCCGCCGGCGCCGCAAAACGACACGCACCGCGGGGTGCGCGAGGCGTGGGTGGGGGCGGGCCGGAGCAACTAGTCGCACTCGTCCAACGCCGGCGCGGCTTCGGAGAGCCACGGGTGCGCGAGCATCTGCGCGGCGGTGGCGCGCTTGCTCGGGTCGAAGTCGAGCATCGGCAGGATGAAGTCGGCGAGCGCCTGCGCCTCGGCGCGCGCAAAGTCGTACTTGTCGGCGAGGACGTCTGCGAGGCCCCACGGCTTGAGCTTCTTGATGTTGCGCAGCTCGCCTGCCGGGCGGACACGCACCGTCAACGAGCGGCCGCGCGTGGGGCCGCCAGACGCCGCGGCGGCTCGCCGGTTTTGTTGAAGAAGTCCTTCGCGTGCGTGCCGCTCGCAGAGAGCTTGCGCGGCATCCGGCCGAGCAGCTCGACCATCAGCGCCAAGTGGTCCTCGTCCCTCGACCACCGCTTCCCCGCGCGAGGGTTGAAGAGGACGTCGCCGACAGCCGCCTCGAAGACAACACACGCGGCCGACCAGACGTCGCTCGCCGTGTCGTAGCCCTGGCCGAGGATCACCTGCGGGGCGGCGCAAGGAGGGGCGCGCGGTTGAGCGAGGCGGGCACGCGAGGGCGGGGCGACGCGTCGATCGAGCGCGAGGTGGTTCAAAGGGCAGCGTTGGGCGGAGAGAGCCGGGGGCGGCGCCGCGCCTCAGGGCAGCGATACTGCCGCGTCTGGATGTCGTCGGTGAACTTGTGGTCCCGCCAGCAGCCGTTCCCCAAATCGGCGAGCTTATACCCGCCACCGCCGCCGCCGCCTGACGCCCTGCCAGCCCGGCCGCCGCCGCCGCCGCCGCCGCCGCCGCCCGCCTCCCCTTCCGCTGGGGCCGAAGGCCTGGGCGGCGGCGCGGAGGGCGGCGCGGCGGAGAGCGACAGCTTCTCCACGCCGCGCAGCAGCCCCTCGTCTTCCCCGGAGCAGGCCTGCTCCTCCCCGGCCGACGACTCGGCCGGGGCAGTGCAGGCTGTCCCGTCCTCCTCCTGCACCGCTCCCGCCGCCTCGGCCTCGGCCTCGCCGCCGCCCCCCTCGCCGCCGCCGCCCGCCTCGTCGCCCGAAGCGGCGAGCGCCGTCGTCGTCACCGCCGCCGCCGCCTCCCCCTCCCCCTCGCACCTCTGCTCGGCCGCCGCCGCGGCGACCGCCTCGCCGCACCCCGCCTCTCCCGCCTCCCCCTCCTCGCCGCCCCCCCGCCGCTGCGCCTGCTGCCGCTTGCGCTCGCGCTGGCGCGCCTTCTTGCGCGCGTTCCGGCTCTTTGCCGCCGAAGCCCCCTCGCCGCCGCCGTCGCCCGCCGCCGCCGCCGCTGTCCTCGCGCCTGCCGCCCCCGCCGCCGCCGGACTGCGCGGTCTGGGCGGGCGGGCGGCGAGGCCGTCGCTCGCTCTCCTCGCCTCCGCGGCGATGGCGGCGTGCTCGACGGCCGACGGGACCGCGAGCACGTTCTCCGGCTTAACGTCAGTGTGGATGATGCCTGCCGCACAGGGGGAAGGAGGGAGGGGGAAGGAGGGGTGAGCAGGCGCCGCTCGCGGCTTGCTCGGCGCTCTGTGCGGAGCCGGGCGGCGCCTTCAGCGTGGATGGCGGCGAGGGCGGCGAGCAGGTCACGCGAGAGGCGCCGCACCTGCAGCGAAGGTGCAGGGAAGGTGCAGGGAAGGTGCAGGGGGAAGGCTGCAGGAAGGTGCAGGGAAGGCTCTCTAGGAAGTGCAGGGAAGGTGCCGGGAAGGCTCTAGGGATGCGGCGAGGACACACCTCCGGCAACGGGAGGCCGCGGTAGGAGGTCGCCTTGAGCAAGTGCAGCAGCGACGCGCCAAGCACCTCAAAGCACATCACCTGTCCAAGGGCGGCGGCGGTGACGGCGGCGGCTGGACGGCGGCGAGAGCGGCGGCGGCGGCGGCGGCGGTGGCGGCGGCGAGGGCAGCGGCATTGGAGTGTGGTGGTAAGGGCGGTGCCCAAGGTGGCGGCGCCGGTATGGCAGTGGCTGGTGACAGGGGCGTGAGCGGCGGCGGTGGCAAGGCCGGCGGTGGCGAGGGCGGCGGTGGCAAGGGCGGCGACAGCTAGGGCTGAGAGGCGGTGGCGGCGGCAGCGGGATCACCTGGTGCGCCCCGTGCCGCCCGCGGTGGACAAAGTGGTCGAGCAGAGTCACCACCTTGGGAGGCCCGGCCGACAGCTGCGCCGCCACCACGGCCGCCGCCGCCGCGTCCACCCCCTCGATCGCCGCCGGCTGGTCGGATCGCGGCTCTAGCCTGCGGTGCGCCAGCGCCTCTCGGACCTGCTTCAGGAGCTTGATCTCGTCGCGCGCGGTCTCCGAGTAGCGTGCCGCCGACTTTTGCACCTTGAGCGCAACCGGACGCTCCTCGCGCCTGTCCCACGCCAGCCACACTGTCGAGAAGTGGCCCCAGCCGAGCTTGCGGGCGGCGATGTAGCGCGAGGCGTGGAAGGGCTCGCCGGGCTCGACGGGATGATAGCCGCCGCGGCGGTAGTCGCGCTTGTCCTCAACGTCCGACTCGTCAGAGGACTCGTTGGAGGACGGCGCCATGCTTGTGCGGGTGATGGGGATGCACGACGCACGCAGGCAAGCGAGAATGAAGATTTTGTGCTCCACGACAGTCAGCGCGTAGTCCTCTGACTGCCTCCCGCTAGTTCCCGGGGAGCGACGCGCTCGGGAGTGGCCCCATCCATCCACATGCATGCGTCAAACAAACCCGAGACCTAGCGCGGGTGGGTTGGAGGGGGCTTGCTGCGAGGAAGGGCGTGTAAGAAAGAAGCCGATCCCCCGTACGTAGTTAGTCCACCCCACTCCCCCCATCGGGCCGCTCGTGAGCGGCCCCGCCTCGCAGATTCGTTTCTCGCGCGTGGGTCAGGCGCGCGGGGCATACGCCGGGTCGCTCGACCAGCGATCCGAAGAGTGGCCGCTATGCGAGGGAAAGAGCGGGGCCCCTCGGCGCCTCCGTCCGGCCCTCCGAGGGGAATTGCGGGGTCCCCGCGGCGCCTCAATCTGGCGCTGCCGAGAGGGGGCGGGGCGGGGGAGGGGTCACGCCTCACACCACCACTCCACACTCACTCGCGCAGGCACTTGAGTAGACCCCCCGCATGAGGGCTCACCCCCCGTCCTCCCAGGGTTCCGACCCCCCTTGATTCGCTCTCTTGCTCGTCTCACGAGCGTCATGCGACGGCCGGTGTGGCCGTTTCCCTCGTTGTTGGTGTCGCTTCCTTCGCTGCCGCCCTTCATCTTCGCCAGCTTTTCCCGGCTCCACCGACTCCGAGGGCGTCGACGGCCCGGCCGGGGTCTCCCCGGGCGAGGGCGGCGGCAGCGTGTCTCGTCGCCACCCCTCCCCGGGAGGTCGGGCCGGCTCTCCCTGGTCGGCGAGTCGCGCCCGCATCCGCGGCCTCTCTATCGTTCTCGGCTCGCCCTCCCCCTCCGCCGGCTCCTCACTAAGCTCGGGGAGGCGCGGTCCCTCTTGTCGTAGATCACGGCGGTCCAGCCGCCGCCGCGACGGGTCTACCCCCTGTGGGTTCGCACGGCCCGACTCCACTCGCAGAGGCCGAGTCAGCTCGACTCTCACCTCCCTCGACAGTTGACTCCAGGCCTCACCCGGGGCCCTCCGGTCCCGGCCTTCCGGTCCGCCGGCTGACCCGCTGTCTCCCCACGGCACCCCCCCCCCCAAACGGACCCCTCCCCCGGGTACCTCAGCTTCCGACAGGGCGGCTCCGGGCTCCCCGGGCTCCGCGCGTGTCGGAGTGGTGACGGCCACGCCGGCGGCGGGGGTGGAGGCGGTGGCGGGGGTGGCGGGTACGGTGGCGGCCCTCGCGGCCGTGACGCCTGGTGTGGAGCCCCAGCGGCGACCCCTCGACCCAGCGGCCGCTCCAACAGTGGAGGCGGAGGCGGTGGTGGGGGCGGCGGGCCTGGTGGCGGTGCCGGCAGCCGTGTCGCCTCCGGCTGCAGCGCACCGCAGTGGGCGCTCCGGCTACGCGTGCGTGTGGCTATGCTCTTTGAGTCACTCCTCCGTCGAACTTTGCTGAGTCCTCACACGCGACTGAAACTCCAGGGCGTCACGCGGGGTCCTCGAGCGGGGTCCCGATGTCTTGAACGTTTGTTGAGCGCGCCTCGTGTCACACGTCAGAGGCCACAGGGCCGTCTTGGCGGCCTGGCGCTTTTGCGTCTCCCGGCTCAGAGCGCTACGACACAAGCCGTGGCGAGCCAAAGACGGGGTCATCCACGCCGTGCTTGCGGTGGTCGTAATTCTTGTACACGATCACGGTGAAACGCTGGCCGCGGAAGTCGTGGGTGACCACCTCGTGAGGCAGCCTGCCGTCGAACTTGGCCACGCGGCCCTTGGTGTCGAGGTCGACCCACTCCGTCTTGGCGCGCGAAGTGTAGCAGCGCAGCATCGCGCCCGAAAATTTTCCCAGCGCGAGCGCATACTGGTACGAGATGTCGCCCGCGTCCACGTGGCAGCCGACGCGAGCCGACGTCTCGTCCATCAGCGCAAACTGCACGAGGAACTCGCCAGCGGCGTAGTCGGCGTCGATCGCCTCGAGCAGCTGCCGAGCCAGCTCATACGCCTGGAACTGCAGCTGTGAGATCTTCCGCGCGGCGAGCTGCGCGTCGACTGGCCGCACGTGAAAGGCGATGTTCTTGGTGGGGTGCTTGACAAAGCCGGGCAGGCCGTTCTCGAAGTGGCAGATGAAGCCTGGGTTTGTCGAGCCGGTGCCGATCGTGAAGTCGCCCTTGAGGTCGAAGCTGTTGGCGCTGCGGTGCTGCTTGTTGAAGAGCTCGCGCGCGTGTCGCGTGAGGAAGCTCTCAAGCTCGTGCTTGAGGCCCGCCACGATCGGCTCAGCTGGCATGACGCGGCGGCGGCGCGCGTCGACAGGTGCACCCTCGTCACGGTTGCGGAGGCGCCCGCCCCACTTGCACAGCCGTGCGTCGAGAGGGTACGCGCCACTCGGCTTGCGAGCGGCGGTATCGCCGGCGAGCACTGTCTCCAGCCGCTTCTGCTCCTCCTCCAGCACCTCCTCCTCCTCCATCTCCTCAATCACCTCAGCGTTAGCGGGTGCCGAGCGTTGCACTGCAGAGCCCCGGGTTCGCCCGCCAATTTTACGCTGCTCCATCTGAGTGAAGTCGATCTCGTAGGCATCGCCGCGAATTGAGAAAATCGCGCGGCCGTCGCGGCAAGTCGCGTCGCCCTGAACCGCCGGCGCTGCCTGCCAGGCCGCCTCAATCGCGCTGCTGATCGCCTCGTCGTAGAGCTTGAACGCGCCGGTTGTTTTGACTGACCACATTGTGGATGTCGGTGGCGATTTGCGATTTTGAGCGTTGGTATCTCGGCTCGTGCGGCGCTCGGCTCGTGCGGCGCTCGGCTCGGGCGGCGCAGGCGTGAGTGAGGTACCGGGCGTGCTTGGCTGGCCAAGAAATTTTTTTTGCTATGCCGGCGGGAGGGATAGCCCTCGGCGATGAAATCCCTGTTTGGTGGCGGCGTGCCGTCCTCCCATCCCTTTCTCTCTTTTCTTCTGCGGCGCGCTGTGCCTCTGTGTTCGTGCGTCGCCCATCTCCCTGGAGATGGCTGCTCTATCTATTATTATTATTTATGCCTGCGGCGGCCTCTCTCTCGAGAGTGCAAAGCTGCGGCTCATTGATTGTGAGCCCACCGTGCCCTTGCTCCAAACATCGAAGGCTACATGTACATGTAGCTCGCAAAGAATTTTTGAACAACCGAACTCTCTCGCACAAACACTGGGCACGGGGCTGGCGCGCACTGGCACACTAACGCAGGTACACCACACAGGAACGATGAACAAAGAAAAGTTCGCCCTTTTTGGAGTTTTCCGCTTTTCGGGCTCGCTACCACCACCACCATGATGAGGAGGCAGGGGTTTACAATCATGCCGCTGGGGGGCTGGCGACGGTGTCCCCTACCTCAACACTTTAGTATACACGTACTAGACACTCATCCCCCCACTCGACACTCAAACTCGACACGCCCCCCCCCCCCACCACCTCAGATCCACGTCGACGAGGAGACGCAGCGCTGCTGCTCAAACACAAAGCTCGCGTTGGTCACCGGGTAGTCGCGCGTCTCCGCAGAGCTGGCAAAGAACTCCGACGTCTCCGCCCAGAGCTGCGTCAGCTCGACCGCCATCGAGCGGAGCGGCTGCGCGTAGCCAAGGGCCTGGGAGCGAGGCATCGAGGCCACGATGAGCATCTCGTTCTCGACCGAGGTCTGCTTGTTGCCCGCTTCGGCAAAGGGGAGGTCCTCCGGCCAGTCCACGCGCAGGTCGAGCATCTTGAGCGGGCCCGGGCTCGCGCTCAGCCCGAGGAACGCCCCGCGCTCGTGGTTCGGCACGTCGATCGGCGCCTTGCACTCGGCGACCGTCGACTTACTAAAGACGGTGATGACGGCCGAGGCGACCACGTCGAGGAAGAAGGCGGTGCCAAAGGCACTAGGGTTGGTCGCGCCGGGGCGGAGGAGGGCGGCGGCGTCCTGCCTCTCGAGCTCTGCCCAGAGGAAGTTAATTGAAAAGGTCATCGCGTGCTCGATGCCCACCATCTGCGCCGAGATGGACGGGAAGTGCGGCTCGATGAGCTCGTGCAGCGGGGAGCCGACGAGCTCATCCATGCCGAGCGGCTCGGCGAGGCGATGGGTGTAGTCGGCGACGGCCTGGTCCGGGAGGATCACGCGGTTCTTCTCGTCGCAGACGATTTGCTGCGCACGCTGCAGCGTGGTGGCGAAGAGCATCCGCTCGTCCTCCGGCACCGCGTCCCCGCGCGGCGAGTGCCGCGAGGAGTTGCAGGGGTCCGTGAGCAGGGGAGCGAGCACATGTTTCTTCCAGGCCTTAAGGTCGTCCGCGTTGACGCCGCGAGAGCCGAGGCCGCTCACCTCGACGAGGGTCGAATCTGCCGCCCAGTTGATGGCTGAGGTCTGGTTGCCGCCCGGGTTCAGGAGCCGGAAGACGGGGTCTTGCGACATGTCGTGCCGCCCGACGGCGAGGTCCTGGCTCGCGTATGCCATCGACTCGGAGACGACGTGAAGTGCGGCGTGGTAGGTCTGGGCGCCGTTGTGTGCACAATGGACCAGCGGCTGCAGCCACTCGGGCCTGAGCGTGCCTTTCTTGTACTGCGCCTCGCGGCCGAGCGGAGTGAGCGTGCCGTTGACCATCTTAAACTCGAGTCGCCCGCTCCGCGAGCCGCCGCGCAGGTAGGTCGATGATTCGTCGGGCTCCTTCTCGTCGGGCGTGATGATGTGCAAGAGGATCGGCGGCGCCTTGCCCTGCTCGTTCAATTCACTCAGGTGGGTGTAGTTGCAGGAGAAGTAGTAGATCTCCTCGGTCTGGTCATACACGAGCAAGTGCGACATCCACGAGTTTTGGAAATAGTTTGCGAGCCGGCTGAGGATGGGGAAGGCCGGGTCGTTGCGACGGAGGTCGATCCCGGCGCCTCCGTAGTACCACTTCTCCACATATGCAGCAAAGTCGTCGGGCGTCGGCGTGAGTTTGATGGCCAGAGACACGTCTCCAAATGGGCTAAAGACGTCGGGATCGGTGTAGCTCGAGAACCGCGAGATTAGATCCACGTCTTTGCCGATGCCGTTGACGAGGTTGAGGAGCTCAGCAATCGCATCCTCCGTGACGGGATTCGTGCTGAAGAAGGTCTTCTGCACGATGGGCCGCTTGATGACCCAGCGCACGACGGCCGCAAAGATCGAGTCTGGGGCACGCTGACCGCCGATTGAAGGCGTCAGCAGGTAGGGCGCGGTGATCCACCAAAGGTTGCCAAGCTGCTGCGGGTCCTCAAGCAGGGTCATCAGTAGGTTGATCAGGCCGCGGTCCTCGAGCATATCGAAAAACTTACGTGCCGACCCGCTCAGCAGCGACGGCGTGTGAGCGGCATCGCGGAGGTCAACGCCGCCGAGCTTGCGCATGAGCGTGTCGGGCGAGAGGCCCACGCTGTGCGTACACGGCAGCCGACCCGGGGTCCGATCGACGAGCCGACAGAGCTGACCGGCCTCGTCGTCGGAATCGCATGCGCTGAGGCAAGCCTTGAAGAGATCGCTGTCCTTCAGCAGGAACGCGTGGCAGATTGGCGGGCCAGCCTTGGCTGGGCAGATGAAGGACTCGACCTTATCCCGGCCCAACACATAGACGCCGAGGAGGATGCCGAGAGTGACGGCGACGAGGCCGACGAGGACGGCCACGCAGCAGTGAACGCGCACGCAGCAGCGGCGGAATGGCGACGGCTTGCGCTGGATGCCACGAGGCTCGACCGTCGCCTTCTCGGGGTCCAGACCGTCGCCTTCTCGGCCCAGCTCGATCACGCTGGCAGCGGCTTTGAAGGTGTCATCGGGAGTCGACAGGAAGGTGGCGCCCGAATTTTGGAAGGAAGTGATGGCCACACGCACGAGAAAAAAATCCTCCGCCTTCCAAGTGCTCTTAGTGCAGGCTGCGAGGTTTTTGTCTCGTGAGAATAGCTAGTCAACAAGGCAACGTAAATCCCTCGATGAACTACGTAAGTAAGTGGGCAAGGACCTCGAGCTAGAGAGTGCCCGCTAGTGGTCGGGCAAGCGGTCTGCCCTGACAAACGCATCTGGCCGCTGCCGCTTGATCAAGAGCGCGTCGAGCACCTGACGAACGGCGCGGCGGCCGCGCGTGGTTGGCGGCTGGACTATGGAGCTGCTGCACGCGTGGAGCGGGGAGCAGGAGAAGGGGGCGGTCGCAGGGTTCGGGCGAATGCCGCCTGTTTCGCGACGTTGCCGCACTTTGGGATGCAGCCGTCCATGCCGCAGCGGCGGTAGTAGTCCTGGTCCGCGTCGGCTGTGTTTGCCGAGCGCGCGAGGATGCAGGTCTGCGGCCAGCCGTGCTGCCGCTCGAGGGTGCGCAGCTGCTTGACCGCCTGTGGTGGGGGCGGGGTTGGTTCGGGTTGGTGGGTGGTAGGTGGTTGTTGGTGGTGGTGGTTAGGGTGAGGGTGGGCGGGTGGTGGCGGGTGATGAGGGGAGAGGATGACCAAGTCGCCCGTCAGCACGGGCATCTGGATGTCCATCAGGATGAGGTCGAACTGGGGCGGCTCCTCGTGCCTCCGCTCGAGGTAGACGGCGATGCCCTGCTCGCCATTCTCGGCGGTGACGACCTCGCAACCGGGCGACTCCGCCTCGAGCGCGCACACGGTGACGGCGCGCACAAACTCCTCGTCGTCGACCACCTGAGAGAGCGAGATCGCTCGAGATCTCCCGAGATCTCCCCAGATCGCCCGAGATCGCCCGAGATCGCCCGAGGGCGGGGCGGCCATCTCCTCCCTCGCCCCTCACCAGCACGTTCCGCAGCGTCGCCGGGGGCGCCACCCCCGCCGCCGCACCCGCACCGGCGGCGGCGGGCGGCTCCGCGTCGGCGCTCGGCCAGCACGAGACCACGATGCGAGCGGTCACGACGTCGCCTCGCGCCGTCAGCTGCAGCGGCGGGCAGCCGAGCAGGCGCAGCATCGCCGCCACGTGCCGCAAGCCGAGCCCGTGCCCGCCCCATCTGAGAAGAACAAGGAGGGGTGCTGACCAGTGAGAATGCGAACGCTGGCCAGGCAGCGGTAGCGGTGCGCGGGGCGGCCTCGCCTTCTCGTGTGCGAGTCGGCCGCCTGCCGGTGCGAGTGGAGCGCGCGGTCGAGCGCCGCCTGCTCATGCGCCACGCCCTCGTTGACCACCTCGATCGCGAGGGCGGACCCCACCCCCGCCTCCAAGTCGCAGCCGTCCGCCTCGCCGTCCGGAGAGGCGCCCGGAGTGGCGGCCTCGGGGCGGCCGGGAGCGGCGCTCTCTGGCCCGCCGCCGGCGAGGGCGGCGGCTGCCTCGGAGGGGACGAGCATGCGCGCCCGCACGTGGATGCTCGCGCCCGGCCGGCTGCCGCAGCCGCCGTACGCGTTCGCGATCAGGTGGCGGAGGATCCAGTGCAGCCGCAAGCGGTGCGTGAGGACCTCGGACTGCAGGAGGGCCTGGTCGACCTCGACGCTGCGCGATGGGGCGCGAGGGGCGGCGGGGGGGCTGGTGGTGGGGCAGGGCGGGGAGGGGGGCTCGCCTGAGAGAGGGGGTGGGCGTAGGGCTGGCCAGAGGAGAGAGAGCGGGGACCTGAAGGGGGTGGCGAGGTTGATGGTGGAGATGTGCGAGAGCGCCTCCAGGCTGAGCTGCTTGGCGGAGTGAATCACGAGGCCTGGAGGGAGGCTCAGAGAGGGCTCAGAGGAGGCCCCAGGCAGAGGCGGGTGTATGTTCACGAGGGCCGAGGTGGGTCCGCTCGAGCGACGGCGGGGGCATGCAGCGCGGCGCCGGCGGGAGGGGCTCCGAGAGCAAGTCGGCCTACGGGGTGGAGCACACACACACCCCGGGGCGGGCACAGGCGTGTCAGTGGCGCGGGCACGGGCGTGTCAGCCTCCCGCGAGAGAGGGTTCGCGCCAGCTGCTGGGAGGAGGAGGCGCGGGAGAGGCTCGGCCTCCTCGGGGTCTCGATGTCGAGCAAGTCCAGCACGACCTACCAGATTGGCGAAATCCCCGCTCATCTCTAGTGGTCTCGGCCAGTCTCGACGTCGAGAAAGATCAAACCGCGACGCTGTTCTGCATCAAGACGCTCTGGTGGACCAGCGTCGTCGAAGCGAGGGCCGCGAGCGTGGAGGAGGAGGGCGCCTTCTTCATTGCGGGTGCGGAGGAGGGGGCGGCACCCTCCGCCGCTCCGCCGCCTCTGCCTCTGCCACCGCCGCCTCCGCCTCCGCCGCCTCCGCCGCCGCCTCTCGCCTGCTCCTCGCCCTCGAGGGCGGCGGAGGCGGCGATGAGGTTGGTGAGCACGTCCAGCCGGTTGCGCATCTCGTGGCTCAGCACGCCTGCGGGACGCGTCGTGGACGTGTCACGCCGTCAGTGGTCTCGGACGTGTCGTGGACGCGTCCCTAAAGGCTCAACGCACCGATGAGCTGCTTGCGCTCGGCGTTGACGCACTCGGCGATGCGGCGCTCGGCGCGGCAGCCGACGATCAGGCTGAGGTCGTAGTTCGCCTCGAGCACGCGGGCCGTGAAGATGAGCACGCAGAGCGAGGAGGTAGCCAGCCGCAGCTCTGGCACCGTGCAAAAGCGGAGGACAGCCGCCAGTCGCCACAGCTCCAGCGCCACGTGCGTGCTCACCTGTGCGGTCGGGGAGCAGTCAGGGAGACGCGTGTGCAGCACACATCGGCAGCGTGTGGGCGAAGAGCGTGTGCTCACCCGTGGGATCGTCATCAGGTTCCAGAGCGGCAGGATCAGCACCGGCGACCAGAGGAAGGCCTCGTCGCCGCCGCCGCGCTGCCACGAGAAGAAGATGAAGGCGAAGCCGTTGATGAAGTAGACTAGGTACTTCACCCGGACGGGACCGAGCAGCAAGTAAAGAGCGGTGATCACCAGCGGGACCGCCGTCCCATGCACGTCACGCCGAGAGAGGTGGAAGAGGGAGCCGCAGATCAGGACTGCGCAGAGAATCAACTGTGCGGAGACTTGGCGTGCCTCCTGTCTCGCACGGCGCATCGCGTGGAGCTCCTCGCTGTCGTCGCCGATGCACCACCTCCAAAACCACCGGTCGACTGATTTGTAGTTGAGAAGCATGCCAGCCGCCGTCACGGCCACGGCGATGCTGGCAAAACGGCTCACGCCGGCCTCGATGATGCGTACGCTAAGAAGGCCGAGAATCGGCACTGACCAGGCCGCAACGACGGCCGGATCCGTTCTCGTTGACGCCGGTTTGCTGGTTAGCCATACCATCTTCTCAATGATTAGAATTCTATTACAAAACTCAATCGCACGACATGGGGCACGGTCTGGCGCGCATGATTTTGACGCACCAACCTAATGAGCCATCACGGGGCTGGATGTTTTCTTATTTTTATGCCACCAAGGGGTTTCTCGGAGATTTGCACCACTAACCGCCGAACTGTAAAATAACACTTTTCAAAAGAGTGTTGAGTATATGAGCGACCCACCGCGAGGGTTGCTCCCGACTCTGGCCTTTTCTGGGTCACGTAGCCACACCTCGCCTCCTTGGTGCGAGTGGCTGCCAGTTCGACTCGGGGGAGGATCGATCAACAAAGAGGACGGGGAAAAGAGTGCGGGGGAAAAGAATTCTCGTCTACGCGCTGTCGCCCAACAGTCGACAACAGGGCGCTTGAGGTCTAACTAAGCACGCGCGGCGCGTGGAGGGGCGCTTGGCCCAGAGTGACAATGGAAGAGGTAGCCGCAGAGTGTGTTCCGAGAGAAATCCGGGCGGCAGTTGGGGGTGGCAAACTGGCGGCGGTGTGTTCGTGGCTCGGCAGCGGCGGGGCAGAGTGCGTCAATGTGAGAATTGACGGCGGCCCCAGTCCCGCGCCGCTGGAGCTCAAGAACCGAAGCGGCTTCACGCTCTTGATGAAGGCAGCCGAAGAAGGTCACCGCCGGACAGTCAAGGCGCTGCTTCGGCACGGCGCGAATAGCAACCTGCAGGACGACTGTGGCTTCACTGCGCTCCTGTGGGCTGCCCGCTACGGGCATGCACAGGTAGTCGAGCTTCTACTGCGCGAGGGCGCGGAGGTGGATTTGCGGGGATGCTACGGGGAGACGGCGTTGATGGCCGCCGTCCATGGCGAGTCCCCCGCATGCGTGCGGTGCCTTCTGCGGGCTGGCGCAGCAACAGCTCCACACGACGCAGACGGCCTGACGGCAATGCAGCGGGCCGAGCAGGAATGCCACCGCGGGTGCGTTGAGGCGTTTCGGGAGCACTTCTGCGATGTGGTGGTGGCGGGTCAGCGCGAGGCAGCGGCGGGCGGCGAGGAGACGGTCGGCGAGGTGGCGCCGGCCGCTTCTTCGGGCACGGTTAACGTGGAGGGTGGTGCGGCTGTGGAGGGCGCTGCGCCGCAGGAAAAACCAACGCAGAGTCATCACAATGGAGTGCAACGATGGTTCAGCTGGGAGGATCTACTTCATGGAGGGACTATCAAACGGCGACGCCAATTCGGTGCGGGTATGGCTCGAAGCTGGCGGGCCGGTCGAAGAGGACCTTGGCGCAGCGCTGCCTCATGACACCCCCTCCTGGCTCAAAGTGAGTGCCACCTCTCCGCTGCTCTTGGCCGCCGAAAACGGCCACACGCATCTGGTCGACTTACTACTGCAGCACGGTGCGGATATCAACAAGAAGGATCGCAACGGCCACACTCCTCTGATCCGCGCCGCCGGCAACAATCATCCGGCTGTCGTGCGCCAGCTGCTTCAGGCGGGCGCAGACGACGCGGTGCGCAGTACGGACAACGCCTACGCGGCTGAATACGACATCGGCTCGACGGCGCTGCAGATGGCCGAGGCCAAGGGTCATGACGTGTGTGTCGAGATATTTAAGACGCACCGCGAGGCGTATGTTGCGGCTGAGCGAGGCGACGAGTTGGCGGTGTCGGCTTGGATCGAAAGGCTCGAGGGGTGCGCGAACGCGAAATTCAAGATTCGTGGGCGGTGGCGCGAGGCGGCCATCGCAGTTGACCTGAAGCACATCGGCGGTGGTTCCACATACTGGCGTGAACGCTTGGCCACCAGCGGCTGGCTGACACTGCTGATGGTTGCCGCCGCCAATGGCCGTGAGGGGGTTGTCAACGTGCTGCTGCAGCGTGGCGCAGCCGCCAACGCTTCGGATGGCAACGGCATGACCGCTCTGATGTACGCCGCTCTAAACGGCCATGCGCGGTCATGTGACACGCTACTGCAGCATGGCTCTGACATGAGCAAGCGAAGCCATGGCGGCTGGACCAGCTTGATGCATGCCGCCGTCAGTGGCCATTCCTCGATTGTGGGTCTTCTGCTGCAGGCGGGCGCAAGCTTGGCGCCGCTTGATGCGCTAGGTAGGAGCGCGCTGCAGGTGGCCAAGGGCCAGGGCCACACAGTGTGCGTCTGCGTTATCGAGGAGCACATGGCGGCCGAGGCGGCGAGGCGAGGCGAGGCGCTGCTGGCGGAGATCGAGGCGGAGGAGCGCGGCAAGGAGAGCAAAAAGTCCAAGAAGAAGAAGAAGAAGAAGGGCAAGGGCGGCGGTGGCGAGGCTGGGCCGTCGCAGCTGCCGGAGGCGACAGCGGAGGCGGTGGAGGCGGCGGGCGAGGCGGCCGAGGCGGCGACCGCGGCGGAGGCGGCGGAGGCGGCGCCACCAGCGGCGCCAGCGGCGCCAGAGCCATTGTCGCCTCCTCCATCGGAGACGGTAGACTCTTTCGGCTCCGGGCCGTCAGTTGTGGCTACAGAGGCGCCAGCTCAGGCGCCAGCTGGGGACGCAGCAGGGGTTGCGGTTGCGGTTGCGGCGGCAAGGAGCGAGATCCCGCCCGAGCTGCTCGAGCAGCTGCAGTGCCCGCTCTCCTTCGAGATCATGACGGACCCGGTAATGAACGCGGCCGGACAAACTTACGAGCGTTCGGCCATCGAGGCGTGGTTTTTCCGTGGCAAGCGGACCGATCCCATGACGGGCATTGTCCTCGAGCACACGCATTTGGTGCCAAACGTCTTTGCCCGCAGCATGTGCCGCAAGTACTCGCAAGAACCATGAGTAGATGAATTCCGTAGGTGAGAACGTATTGCTATATGGTGAGAACGTATTGCTCCTCTCTAGAGCCACGTGTGTTTTCTTACGACAAAGTAGAGAGACGCCCACCAGATCGGAGGGTCGCACCCACGGCGCACGGGGCGAGAGTGAGAGCGCACATGTGACAGCTCAGAGAGTCCAGAGACGCGGGTCGACCCGCGGTTCCCCACGCGTCCAAACGTGTGAGTGACGCCACACCTCAGAAGAACCCCGAGCCCGTCCCTCTTCACAGCCTTCCCGTCACCGCCGACGGCTCGCGCTGTAGCTGACCCGCTGGATCGCCTCCGCCCTCCCAGTGCCCACTTGCCAAGTATAGGTGCTGGGAAGGATCCGGGCCGCGAGGCGGCGCCACTCGAGCTGCCGCGCCTCTGTCGGGCGAGCCGCGCTTCGCGAGGCTGGACAGCACCGCCGTGCGCACGCCGTACTCGCCGGGAAGCGGCACGTCGCTCTCCGGATACGTCGAGTCGGTCGCCTCGCTCTCCCGCCGACCAAAGCTGTGGCGAACCCAGTCGAAGCTCCGCCGGCGGGCCCACGCAAGGGAATGCCGCCGCACGGGAGGAGGCGACGAGCGGATGGCGGGGCGGCTCGGGCGACTCGAGCGGCGGCGGCGGTGGCGTACGGCGCAGTAGACGAGCGCCACCAAGATGAGGGCACCCACGCTGCCGCCGATGGCGTACAGAACGGCGCGGGGGAGGCAGGGCACTCCGGGGATGAGCTCGACGCAGGAGGACTCGCGCGGCGCGGAGGGCGGAGGAGGAGCCAGAGGCGGCGGAAGCGGAGGCGCCGAGGGCGGCGGCGGCGAGGGTGGCGGCGGCGAGGGCGAGGGCGGCAGCGGTGGCGGGCTGGCAGGTGGTGGTGGCTGCGGCGGCGGCAGGCCCGGCGGCGGCGGCGGCGAGGGTGGCGGCGGAGGCGGCGGCGGAGGCGAGGGCGGGGGCGGGCCGGACGGAGGTGGTGCGGGTGGTGTTGACGGCGGCGGAGGCAGGGGCGGCGGCGGAGGCGACGGCGGGGGTGGGAGCGGCGGCGGCGGCGGCAAGGGTGGCGGCGGCTGGGGCGGCGGCGATGGCGGCGGCGAGGCCGGGGGAGAGGCGGTGCATACGCCGCAGCGGCGCTCGCAGGCGGCGCGTACCTCTGGCATTCCAACGCACATTGCCTGGGTAAAGATGTAACACTGGTCCTCAGTGACTATTCCATTGGAGGGGTCCAGTCTGTTGAGGCACTCGGCCGAGGCGGCTGTTGGAGGAGGAGGTGGAGGAGAGGGCGACGGAGGAGGAGGAGGAGGCGGCGGCGGCGGCGGTGATGGTGAGGGAGGCGGTGGCGATGGATCTGGGATTGGCGGCAGCGCGGTGGATGGTGGGAGCGGTGTGCAGAGGCCGCAGCGGAGCTCGCAGGCGGCGGCGACTGTAGGGACATTGCATGCGCCGTCATTGAAGAGGTCGCAGTCCTCGTCCGAGTAGATGCCGAATTGTGGGTTGAGAGCGTTGACGCATTCGCTCGTAGCCGTTGCGATGACCAGCGACGCCACCGCCAGTGTTGTGCATCGCATCGCACTGCGTTTCGCCGGATCGAGTCCACCAATGTGGACGATTTCAAACTCGCACGTCCTTCAAACAAGGATTTGCTTTTTCTGTCTTTAGGTTTGTTGTACATGTAGGTATATTGTTGGCAAATCAAGACACAGAGCTCACACAGAATCACAGTTTTATTTAGTTTTTCTGTGGTTAGCACCCGGAGCCGACGCTGTCGAGAGCGGTGTGAGGGCCTCGTGGCGCTCGGAGGTCCCGCCGTACAAAACGGCGGTCAGCAGAAGGCGCGGGGTAAGGGTTCCCGCCCGCTAGGCTGCCCTCTGCGCCGAGGCTCGACCCGCTTCTCCTCAGTTCACTAGCACAAACTGAAGTTTGTTTAACAGTAGAAAGTCGGGCCCGAGGGATCGAGCCAGCGGCAAGTGAGCAAGGCGACGGGAGGATGACGAGGCGGGGGTGAGTGAGGCGAGGGTGGCGGCGGTGGATCACGAGGAAGTAGAAGGTGGCCGCGCGGGCGTGCGAGCGAACGGCGAGCGAGCGGCTAGGCGGCGGGAGGGTGCCCCCCCCCCCCCCCGGGCGGGTTGATCACGAGGAAGTAGTAGGTGGAACGTTTTATGTGTTGTTACGCAAAAAGATTTCTTCTTCCACAAAAAGATGAAAAAAACAACACAAAAGAAGAACGCAAGTACGTCTCTACACTTCTAAGAGCTGTCCATGTCAGTCAGCACTGGAGTGGCGCTTAGGCAGAGGAGCCTGCGGAATGCGCAAAGTCACGCTCGAACGCCTCTCGGTCGCGCTTGCGCGCCGCGCCGTCCGGGCCGTAAGAGCCGAGCTTGATCTGGACCCGCTCTAGCCAGCCGAGAAGGCCGGGGCGGCAGCGCTGGTAGGCGACAACGCCTTTGTAGAGGAAGAAGAGTCGGTCCTGGGCGCGCATGCTGGTGGGCGGGAGGTAGGTGATGGTGGTGGTTTCCAAATCGAAGGCGTCTTCGTTGGACACGCTCTCGGGCACAAGCACGGCGGTTGTTGGCAAGGTAACGCGGGTGAGGGAAGGAGTGTACCCGAACGACCACTCGCCGATGGAGGTGAGGCCTGCCGGGAACTTGGCGCGGGTAAGGGAGGAGCATTGCCAGAAGGCGCAAATGCGGATGGAGGTGAGGCTGTCAGGGAGGGTGATGGAGCGGAGGGAGGAGCAGTTTTCAAAGGCGCTGGGGCCCGTAGGAGGACTCTGCTGAAGGGTTTGCGATGAGGAGCGAAATTTTTTTCTTGTTGTAGAAGAAAGGGGAAAAGAAATGGGTGTCAGCCGGACCGCTGCACCATTTCGTGCCATGGACATCAACGCGCCAGTCCTCCTGGAGCCTATCGAGCACACGCTCGCTCACGCGGTGGCAGCCAGCCGGCCGCCGCGCAGCCAGACGCCCGACCAGGGCAGCAGCCGGCCTGGTGTCCGCATCGGGCTCGTGTGCATGATGCGCGATCCTCCGGCGCTGCGCACGTGGCTCCGCCACTACGCCGACACGCTACGCGTCGAGCGCTTCTACATTCTTGCCGACGACTCGCCAGGTACCGCTGTGGCTGCTGCACGTGAGCTCAGCCGTGCCTCTCCAAATTGGCTCACCTCTATCCGGTGCTGCAGGCCTCGTCGATGCGCTGCGGAGATCGCCGCACGCCTCGCGCATCGAGGTGAGCGAGTCGAGCGGCGAGAAGCGGCACTACCACCGCCTCAAGGACCGGCAGGAGCGTCACCACGGCCCGCCGCACTCCTGACGTCGCATAGACACACCCCGCTCTCACACACTCTCTGCTCTCGCCCACACTCTACAGTACACTCTTCCTCGCAGCATGGCCCAACCGCCACACCGACTCCGCAGGCGGCGCACATCTCCGAGGCGATACCGCGCGCCCGCGAGGCCGGCCTGACCCACCTGCTCCACGTGAGCGGCGAAGGAGGAGGAGACAGTTGGCTCGCGAGGCGGGGCGGCGCCTCTTCACGGCGCTTCTCCTGTGAACAGGTGGACGACGACGAGATCGTGTACTGCCACGAGGGCACGCCCTCCCTGCACGCCTTCCTCGCGTCGCACATGGCCGCAGAGGAGCCCACTTCCTAGACACTTCCTAGACACTCCCTAGACACTTCCTAGACATGGCCGCTGAGGAGCCGCGCCTCGCCACATCCAAGATGATGTCGCTGCGGCGTGCTGCCTCTCTCACGAGCGTGACACGACTGCGCCGCAGGACCTGCACATGCGAAACCTCGAGGCGCTCGCGCCGCCCTCCGCCGCCGGCGGCGAAGACACTGACCCGTTCGCCTCGTGCTACGCCTTCCGACACACGCCTCGCGACTACTGCGCGTACATCAACGGCAAGTCCTTTGGCTCCGTCGGCGTGGCGGACCTGGCGCCGGCTGGGCAGCGCACAACACTACTCCGGAGGAGTCGAGCTCGCCCGAGCTCACCCGAGGTTGACCGAGATTACGCCGAGACTAGGCCGCACCACTTCTGCGGAGGCGTCGGAGGGGGCGAGTCGGTGCAGGTGCCTCCGAAGGTGGTGGTGCTTAGTTCTCATTGACCACTCCAGTGATGGCTCATCCACGGCAGGTGCCCGTGCCTCCACGGGTGGCGGTGGTGCTGCACTACGAGTGCTGCTCCTTCCCGCGCTGGCGGCGAAAGTACGCGCAGCTCGCCGCATCCCACTCGCCCGCCGACACCGACGCCGTCCCTTTCGAGTTTTACCGCGCATCCATCCGTCTCGCGGCGGCGCTGGTGGCGGCGCGGGACGCGAACGCGGAGGAGGCGGCGGTGGCGCAGGCGCTGGCGCATTGGCGGCAGTGGAAGCTGCCGCCGCCAGAGGCGGAGGCCGAGACTAGCCGAGACCAGCTTGGGTGGGCGAGAGCGGCCGAGATGTGGCCGTTTGCACCGCGGCGGCGACCCTGCCTCCAGCGGATCTTTTGTGCGTCAGGTGCGCGCGCGAGAGCTCCAACGCGGAGGCGGGGGAGGCGGCGAAGGAGGAGGCGGGCTCGGGACGGGAGGGCGGCCCTGCTGCACTCTCGCGTGTGGGGTGAGCTTGCTCTGGCCTCTGGCCCCGCACTGCTTGAGCGTGGGCCAGCGGCTCCGGTTGGGGTATAAAATATGAGCGAAATGCGGTCGATCTTCGGCATGCCTGTTATATGGAGATCTGTACACGGTTCACGGTAGTCTGTGTACACACACGCGCTCTGTGGCCCGAGACCCACACCCCGGACCCGGCGCCTGGCCGCCTGCAAACTGCATGAGTGCTCAATACGGCTTGAGATGCCTCGTGATGGGGTCGAGCGCGCTCGCGGGCGCCGGCCCGACGGCGAGGACTGTGCGACTGCCGGGCTCGATCTCGGTATGCCTATTCACAGCACGGAGTGTGAGCAGAGACGCCGACCACGCCCTCCACGCGCTCACAGTGCGCTTTGCCCAGCGTCGCGGATGAGGCAGCAGTTGAGCCCGGCAGCGATGCAGCGCCTCTCCAGCTCCAGCAGCTCGGCGACGGTCGGACACTTGACCGTGATCTTCATCTGGCCTACAGCCCCAGCGAGGCCGGTTGGGCTCTGCCTCTCGTGCCGCGACCCTCGGCGCCGTGATTTGGACCGATCCGCAACCAGTCGCGCACCGCGTTGGGGCAGAGCCGCAACGCGCGCCGGTACGCGCCGAGGGTGGCGTGCCTAGGCGCGGCAGAAAGTGGGTCGATGGCGGCGGCGGAGGCGGCAGAGGAGAAACCGGCAAGGGCAGGTGCCCGCTCTGCGCCGCCGCCTTGCCAGGACTCATCTTGACTGTCTTCATCTCGCCTGTCTTTGAAGACAGCTTGTACAGCTCCATGTTGAAGATCAGCAGCATCTTGTACGGCGCGTCGGTGGACGAATAGTCGTCACGCACCACAGCGGGCGGATGCTGCGACGCGTCTGCCTCATCCTCGCTCTCCCCGTCGCTGTCGACGCTGACGTCATCCCAGCTCTCGTCCGCAGAGGTGCTCCAGAGGCGAAGGAGAAGGAGCGAGGCGGCGGCGCCAGCACCGGCGCCCAGGATCGCGGCGCGGGCTTGCGACATAATACGAGTCAAGAAGAAAACACAGGGGCAGGCGGCCTCTGCGTGAGGCAGGACGAGTTCGCGCAGCGCTTAGGGTTCCGGCTCCTAGCCGGATAGGGGGTCTACACCTGGCTGCCCCCTCCAACAGATAGGTAGGTAGGTTGGTCTTATTTCGCCCAAAAGGGCCCTGCAATATGTAGGTACGTCTATTTTCATCTTTTTTCGCATCGCTGCGCGGCCTGGGGATAGGTTAAGGTAGGTAGGTAGGGCGTTTTGCTTTTGGCGCGAGTCAGTGGCAACAGACCCCCTATCCGGCTAGGAGGCGGAACCCAGACCTCAGATGGCGGGGAATAAGAAAAGAGAAACGCCTGGCGGGCACGACACTGAGGACTGGCGCGCACTGGCACTAACACAGGTACACTACGAGAATTTTGGCCGGGCGGAGGCAAGCCACTGCTGTGCTCCCCTACTGCGTCTCGCGCGTGACCGCGAAGCGCAGCACGCACGTGACAAAGTCGCGCGCCGCGATGCTATCGCGGCAGTCGAGCTGCCGATCGTGGATCTCGTAGAGCGAGAGGACGAGGAGCGCCGCCCGCGCGCGCGCCGCCGCGGGGAAGAGCGAGTGGCTTGCCGGCGACCACGGCGCCGCCGCCCGCCGGACCAGCGCCGCCGCCTCGCCCTCGCCGCCCGCGGCGCGCTGCAGCGGCGTCGGCTCGCCCTCGTGCAGGCTCGCGCCGCTGCGCAGCAGGGAGAGAGCGCGGGCGGCGGTGAGGCTCTCAAGGTGCGCGAGCGGCGTCCAGCCTCGGCTGGCGACCAGCCAGGCGGCGAGGTCGGCGTGGCCTTCACCGTTTGCAACCTCCTCGGGCGTGCCGAAGGGCGTAGCGGCGCGGGAGGCGCCGTAGGAGGAGAGGAGCTTGGCGACCTCGAGGTGGCCCCGGAGGCACGCAATGATCAGTGGCGTGGCGCCGTTCTCCTCGGCCTGATTGACCGCCGCGCCGGCCTTGAGGAGCAGCCGCGCGCACTCGACGTGGCCGATCTGGCACGCCATGTGCAGCGGCGTGACGCCGTTGTTGCGGGCCTGGTCGACTGAAGCGCCAGCCTCGAGGAGCAGCCGGATGATGTCGAGGTGGCCCTGCTGGCACGCCATGTACAGTGGCGTGGCGCCTTGGGCCTGGGCTTGGTTGACCGCCGCGCTGGCCTCGAGGAGCAGCCGGGCGCACTCGAGGTGGCCTTCCGAGCACGCGATGAGCAGCGCCGACGCGCCGCCGCTGCTACCACCGCCGCCGCCCGTCGTCGCCCCGACGCTCGCGCCGGCCCCAAGCAGCAGCTCAACCGCCTCGGCCTGCCCGTGACGAGCCGCCCAAGTCAGCAGCGTGTCCTGCTTCTCGGTGTCGAGCCGCGCGTTGAGACTGCCGCGCGTCCGCCGGCCGGAGAGGAAGGCTCGCAGCGAGGCGAGGTCGGCGGCGGCGATGTCGGCGAGCAGCGTGGCGGGCGGGGTCGCGGCGGGCGCCATGTCACCGAGTCGAGCCGCGGCGGCTACGTCAGAGAGGGGGGTGTCTCGAACGGCGCCCGCCAGCGGACGGCTCTCTCGCGGTGCACGACGCCGAGGCCTCGCGCTTGGGCGGCGTCCTTGGGCGGCCCGCGCGCCGACGACGACCCGCCGCAATCCGTGCCGGGCGACGAACCGCGAAAAATCGACGGAAACGATAGCAGTCATAGACCTTGATTCTTCCCGTTGCCTTCTGTGTTTTTCTTTTATCTTTCGTGCGTCTGATTAATTATTAAGCGATGCGCGCTGCTTTGCTCAGCGCCTTCATCCTCGCCGCCGCACCGAGCGTCGCGTTTAGACTAAATCCGTCGCCGCTCCACTCACCGCACACGCCAGCCTCGCTGGCCGTCCTGGAGCCGAGGCACGCCGTCGTGGTGCCGAGGCACGTCCGAGTGTTGGCGCAGCACAGCAAAGGGTGGGACGGGTTTGGCAAGGGACCGTTTAAGTACTACAACAACTTTGACGCCTTCATGTCCCCCTTCCCGGCGGAGGACCGTGAAACGTATCCCGAGATGTTCGCTCTCCCGAAGGGCGTGCGCGAGGTGTCACTGACGAAGCCGCTCGGCATCGCCTTCGAGGAGAGGTGGTCTCCGCCTGCGCATTACATTATCTCCCAGGGCCTCTCCCTGCCACGCCACCCACCGCCGCGTCACTTGCTGCCGCAGGGAGCCGGGCCGCGGCGTGGTGGTCGATTATCTTGTCGACGGCGGCAACGCGGACGAGTCGGGCCAGATCCAGCCGGGCGACTGGCTGATCTTGGTCACCGCGATCAAGGTGTTTGGGCCGCGGTGGGAGCGAAAGATCTTGCCCGCGATCGACATGCCGTTCGACGTCGTGATGGGCGCGATCGCCTCCAACGAGCCGCGGTACCAGGTGTAGCCCCACGCTGCTCACTGCGTGTGGACTTGCTTCGGTGCCGAGCCCACTGCGTTGCCTCCGCCTCACTAGGTCAACCAGAAGAAGGACGTCGTGCTTCAGTTCATGCGGCCGGCCGAGGCGGACGAGGCCACCGTCCGCGCCTTCATAGAGTTCTTCGAGATTCCGTACGACCACGTCTTCCGCACCGGGTGAGAGCGGTAGTGACGGGGGGCTCCTCTCAGGTCCGGTCGGCACCTACACGCACTCCTGCAGTACGCCGAACGTTGCGGAGCTCTAAATAAATAAATAAAAACGGACACCTCTACTGTGAGATGGGTAAAAAGGAACAGGCCCCTTGCGGAGCTCTCGCCTCTGTTTCTCGATAAATTAATGGAGCAAACTCGCAGCTTCCTGTCCGCGTCGGTACCACTCGGTAAAATGAGGCTGTGGGGCCACCCCTACACCGCTGCGTCATCCCCGTCATCGCACTCCCCGCTGACACCCCCCTTGCCATTGCCGCGGATCTCGTTGCCCGCCGCCAGGCTCCCGCGGCAGTCGATGAGCGAGGCCCCGTACGCGCCGTTGTTGACGAGGCGGGAGCCCTCGATGGCGGGCGAGGCGCCGTCCCGCAGCAGCACGCCGTTCAGCTTGTTCTTTGCGAGCTCGCACCTACGTCTCGGCGGCACGTCGGCTGAGGCTCGGGCAAATCTCGGCCCGCCCGCCCGCCGCGTGTCGAAACTCGCGCCCTCGCACCGCGCCCCGCGCCGTCGGGCCGAGGAACACGAGGCCTACCCTCACGGCCGGCCGCCGTGAAGAGGACGCCGCTCCGCGGGGCGAGTCTGCGGACGGAGTCGCGAGAGGCGGCCGTGGTTTCTGCAGTCGTGGACCTTGGACGAGAGGAGCGTCACGTCGCCGCCCTCGACGCCGAGCCCGCTGCCTACGCGCCGGTCAGATCACCACGCTCTCGCCCAGCCGTCCACCGCGCCGCTGCCCCTCAGGCGCCGTCGCCGCTGCTGCTGCTCACGTCGAGGTCGCGCAGCTCCACCTTGGTCGCGGAGGCGGCGCGCGACGGCGGAGGCACGTACACGGCGTAATTCTGGGCGATCGAGGGGGAGGAGTGCCGCACAGTCAGCCCAGAGATGGTGACGCTTCCGCCCGAGGCCGCCTCGCTCAAGTCGACGGTCAGGGCCGCCTCGTACGGTTTGTCCGACCGCCACGCCACGACGGCGCCTGGCTCGGCGAGCAGCTGGATGCCCGGACGGGTCACGAACACCCGCTCAGTGTACGTGCCCGCCCGCACAAGGACCGTCGATCCAGCAGGCGCGACAGCGAGCGCCGCAGATATCGTGCTGAAGGCGCCCTCCGGCTCGGCGAGAGGATCCTCGAGGCCAGCTGCCGCTTTCTGTATGTCGACCACGTAGTTCCCGCTTCTATCCGTCAGGGATGTGCGTGGCGGGGCGGCGAGTGCCGTGTGGAGAGGTAGCGGCGAGGGCAGCAGCGAGGCGGAGGCGGCAGCGATGGAGACGCCGCGGCGGGAGACGAGCGGTGCTGGCGTGAGGATGGCAGCGGTGCCGGCGGCGAACACCGTCAGAATTGCCATCGGCGTGCGAAGGGACCGAAGCGGCAAGCCTAAGAAAAAGAATTTGTTTTGATTTTACAACAAAACTCCCTCGCACGACACCGGGTACGGGACTGGCACTGCAAAGGCGACGGCTTAGAAGCCGTCGCCCTCACAGATGCCGTCCTCCTCCACAGAAGGCGTCGTCGGAAACGAACGATGGAAAAAGAATCCCGAATGGACAAGCCTCTCTCTACGAGAGAAAGAACTGCCCGTCGGGTTGCTGCCCTAATCCCACCAGGGGCTGACTGCTTTATTTATTTATTTATACGAGAGAAAGAATTGCAGAAAGCAGTCCTACCTTAGCAGGCACGCGATTCCCGCCACTCACGGATCATCCGGCGCAGCATGTGGTTTGGGAAAGTGTGCGTGTGTTGGAGCGCTTCGCCCGTCATCGGGCTCGTCGACTTTGTCGCGAGCCAGCGCTCGATCGCCGACCGCTCGTACGCATACCCGTCGGCCGCCATCACCGGGTCGCTCATCACCTCGTGAGTGATGGAGCACACATAGTCGTCCGGCGGCTCCTCCTCCCTCGGAGCCGGCGCCTCTGCAGCCGAAGAGGGCCCTTGCTCCCCCGCTGCCAGCCTCTCCTCCTCCAACCTCGCGCTCTCCGCGACCGCCGCCGCCAGCTCCACGTCCTCCGCCAATGCCTCCTCCCCCGCCGCCACTGTCTCCTCCCCCGCCGCCAATGCCTCCTCCCCCGCCGCTACTGCCTCCTCACCCGCCGACACTGTCTCCTCCTCCGCCGCCGCCTCCGCCGCCGCCGCCTCGGGCTCCTGCGAGGGCCCAGCGCCGCTCCCTCCACCCTTCTTCTTCTTCTTCTTCTTCTTGGCCTTCTTGCTCTCCTTGGCGCGCGCCTCCGCCTCCTCGTCCGCCAGAAGCTCCTCAGCATGCCGCGCCGCCTCGGCCTCCCTCGCCGCCACCGCTTCCTTCGTCGCCGCCGCCCTCAGTGCGGCGGCCGCCGCATCTGTTGCCGCCGCCTCTGCTGCCGCCGCCTCTGCCGTCGCCTCTGCCGCCGCCGCCTCCATCGCCGCCTGCTGCTCGCCCAGCAGCTGGATGTCGCGCTTCATGTCGCGCCGCAGCCACCGCACGTCCTCTGGTCTGAAGCGGAGCTCCTCGTAGGCGTCCCTATCAACGACCGTGCCACACTCTCATCGCACTCGCGTCACGCGCCCTGCAGGTGCGGTGTCGTGTGGCGCGCGCCACGAAAAGAGGGGCGAGTTCTCGAGCGGCGGCTTGAGGGCGGAGGCGTGCGTCGCAAGCTTCTCGATGAACTTGAGCATGTACAGCGCGCTGTCGCAGGGGTCGAGCAGCCGCAGCGCCCCGTTGACCTGCGCCCCGTTGACATGCTTAACTGTCATGATGCGGAACCTTGGGTCGCCGACCGGCGGCGGCGCCTCGGCGGAGGAGGAGGCGGCGGCGGTGCGGTGCGACATCTTGTACTTGTACTCCTCCTCGAGGTACCACTTAAGCTTCATTATGCCCGGAGAAGAGGGTGCCAGGCGAAGTGGGCCCAAGTAGAGGATGCCGCTGAAGTCCGCCGCTGGCTCCGACACCTCCGCCCCGGCCGCGGCCGCCGGTGCCGAAACCGCGTTCCGACCACCGTTAGAGAAACGAGAGGTTGTCATATTTGTCTGTTGCTGCGCCCACAGGCCGGGCCTGCACACGACGGGTGAGCTCGGGTGAGCTCGGGTGAGATCTCGGGTGATCTCCGTGTGCAGGCCGGGCCTGCACACGACGGCGAGGGACCACTGCTGGTCCACGAGGTGGAGCGGCACAAAGATGTAGTCCTTGGAGAAGAGGTCGACGTGCCTAGGGGTCGGGGTAGGGGTAGGGGTAGAGGTAGGGGTAGGGTGAGTATCTAGATAGTACTTGGTGAAGAGGTCGATGTGCCTAGCCCGCAGCCACTGGAGGGAGGTGCGGGCCGCTCTCAGAGAGAAGGCGAGTGCGCGCGCTTCGTCCAGCGCTTCGCCGGTCCAGGAGCGATGATTTCCTGGTAGGCGGCCTCGCGCTCCTTGGCCGACATTTCCACACGCATGGTCTGCATGAGCATCATGGAGAAGACGGAGTCGAAGAAGTGGCACCGCTCGAACATCTCCGGGTCGAGGCTCTTGAGCCCCTCCTGCGAGGGTAGGTGGGTGGAGTGAAGTGGGCCGCCCCAGTTCGCGATCGCCAGTGCCTCTCTCCCCTCGCCCCTGCCCGCCTGGAAGAAGCGCAGCCGGTAGTTGATGAGCGAGGTGTTGAGGTGCCCGCCCTCCTCGAGCCGCGCCTGAGGGGACGCGCCACCCGCACGTCATGCACCCTCCCTTCTCATGCACCCTCCCTTCTCGCCGCGCCAGCTCGCCCTCCGTCGTCGATCTCGGCTCGATGTCGGGTCGGTCTCGGCTAAATCGCGGCTCGATCTCTCGGCTCGCATCTCGACTCTCTACGGCTCGAATCCTCGGCTCTCTCGCACCAGATCGTCTTTCGTCAGCAAGATCGGGTCCTCCTCACTCAGATTCGGGTACACCGCGACCAACTCGAGCTGGGAGCAGGAGGGCGCGCCGGACGAGGAGGGAGCGGCCGCGTCGCCGTTAGCAGGACTGAGCGACGCGATGCGCACGAGCTCCTCGAGTTGCTCCGCCGCTGCCAGCGAGAGGGTTTGCGCTGGCACCGGCACCTGCACCTGCATGTCTATCCGCAGATCCTGCGCCGCCTTCCGGTAGACCCCCCACAGGCGCCCCTCCGCCGTGTCCTCGCCGCCCATGGCGGGGTCTTGGCAGTTGAGGTGCCCGTCCTGGTGCAGCTCCTTCATCGCATGCAGCGCCTTCAGCAGCTGCGCAGGCGGGGCGCTGACCTCGAGGGTCTTCCACATCCCAGTCAGCGTGTTGAGCGCAGCCCTCGCCTCGGCTCGCGTTGCTCGCACCGCGGCCGCCGCATCCGCCTTACCCTCGTAGTCCGCGTGTGGCCGCACACCGAGGCGCTCGCGCGCCTCCGGGTGGGCGTTGAAGTAGACCACGTACGCCTTGAAGGCCGCCTTCGCCGCTCGGAACTTGCCATCGTAGGCTGGAGTGGGCGCGGCGGCCATGCCTGGTGGGCCGCGAGCAGCTGGCTGCATGGGCGCTGCGAGCGGCGGGGCGATGCTGCCGCCGGGCAGCTGGCCGAGCGGGCCGGCGCCCATCGTGCGCGCCGCGAGCATCTTGGTGTTCTCGATCGCTGCCGTTAGGGCCGCCGCCGCCTCTGCCGTGTACGGAATGTCGGTGGGCCGCGTGGTGGGCGGCGCAGGCGCGGCAGACGCAGGCGCGGCAACGGCAGCGGCGGTCGCTCGCACAAAGCTGCCGTCGGCGCGCATGATGGGCCAGCCGTTAGGGCCCAGCTGGTAGCCATCCACGATTTTGTGAGGAGCACCGCTCACAGACTGAGGAGACGGCCCGGCTGAAGAGGCGCCGTGCTCGACCGTCGGCAAAGCGGCGGCGCCGTTGGCCGGGAGCAATTCTCTCAGGGCCTTTAGCTTCATCGCGTCCCCAGGCAGGGAGTCGAGCTCCGGAGACTCGTCGCGCCGACTCGCTGCCGCCACCTCCTCGAGGTGCTTCTTGAAGGCGTCGATACACTCGGGTTGCCCCTCCCCCTTTGCAATATGCAGCGCCGTCACGTCGTTCAGGCTGCGCGCTGCCATATCAGCGCCCGCCCGCAGCAAGCGCTGCACGACGGTGGGGCGGTTGCAGAGGGCGGCGGTCATCAGCGCGGTGAAACCGAGTTCATCCTGTAGGTTGACATCGGCGCCGTGCTGCAGCAGCAAGTCGGCCACCCCACCGTGGCCGTTGCCCGCGGCGTTCATGAGCGCAGTGCAGCCAAGGCTGTCCTGCTTGTCGACCTCCGCGCAGCGCTTCAGGAGCGCCTCGACTAGCTTCTCATCGCCGCAACGGGCGGCGAACATCAGCAGCGTTTTGCCGCTAGCGGTGCCGTTAAGATCCACGCATGTCGCGTCAACCTGCCCGCCGCCGTCGACCCAGTCCAGCACCATGGTACTGGCTCCTTCGCTTTGTACCGCTGCCCTGATCTCGTCAGGAATCACCGCCTCACTAGTCTCCGGCTGACCAGGCACGGGCATTCGATCGTTCACGTGAGAGTTCGAACTGGCAAGGCGCCGACGCGAGGCCGATCCTCAGAAAAAGAATTCATTAGCCAGTAAGAGCACTCCTCTCGTTTTCCCTATGTGGTGGCGGCGTGCCGTCCTCCCATCCCTCCCTTGGGTTGGGCGTTTTATTTCTTTCTTTTTACTCCCCACAGGCAGAAGAGATGATACTTGGCAGGGCGTGCACAAAAAAAGGGGAAAAAGAAAGAAAGAAAGAAAACAGACACGCCAAACGAGGGATGGGACGAGGACCGGGTCCCCACCTGCACGAGCAGGATTTTGGAAGGACGATCAGGGGGACAGGTGGGGCTCTCCTGCTCCTGACAAGGGACACGACAGGCTCGCAGCGCGGTGCGCGGTGGACTCCCACATCCACTGGCGGTCTCATCTCAGTCTAGCGACCTGCCTCCAGCTTGTCGCTGGCAGTCTCTCCTACAAAAAAAGGGGAAAAGAGACGTGCGAGAGGTGGGGATTTCTTCTCGCTCGATGTGTGTGTATATGCTCGGCATCCTCACAGCGGTGCAAGCCGTCACCCTCTCATCGCCGCCTCCCGGTCTGAGCGGCTACTCCACCCGCTTCGACGCGGGCGGCGCGCTCGCCTCGATCCGGCGCTCATCCGCCGCGGCGGTCGCAGCGGCACTCTCGGACGGGAAGGAGCTGTTGGAAATTGAGTTCCCGCCGCTCATCGAGAGCAAGGGCCAGTTCGACGACTTTTCCAACGTCGAGGTTCTCGACGCGAACCGCGACTTTGGCGTGCAGCTGGCTCTCGAGCCCGAGATTCAGGCGCCAGCAGCTCCGCCGTCTACGCACACTCCACTGCCACTCGCATCGAGCTCTCCTCGGGGTCCGTATCATGCGGCGGCGAGGATCTCAGCCGGCCGAAGCGGCCGCCGCCCATGTCACCACTGCGGCCAGAGCAGGTCCGTCCTGCCCCAGATGCACCTCTGCACCTCTGCAGGCGGCGGCGTCCAAGGCGGAGCTGTGGCTCTGCTTCGCGGACGAGGGCGAGGCGCAGCTCGCGCGCGAGGCTTGGCCGGGCGCCATGCGGCGAGGCACCCACGACACACGCCGGAGCCGCTCTCGGAGCCTTCTCGGAACCCTCCTGTAGGCGCCATGTACGGCGAGGCGAGCACGATTGACACCAGCTCGAGCCGACGCTGTCCACAGCCACCTCCTCACCGCCAGAGGAGGTCTATAGGCGACCACCACGTACATCGCGGCGGCGGTGCGCGCGGTGGGGGAGGAGCCGCCCACACGCCGGTCAAAAACAGCCGCATCTCGAGCAATCTCGCGCTAGCCCTCTCGCGAGCTTTGCCGACTAGGAGCCGCTCATGCCGATGGGAAGCAGCGCGCTGGGCGCCGCGTCTGCTCTCGGCGCGTTGTTCGGCGGCAGCCCGCCTCCACCGCCGGCCGCGCCGGCCGCGCCGCCGGCCGCGCTGCAGCTGGTGATTCAGCCGGGGGACGGTGGGGCGTGGGGGCGGGGCGGGAGGGCGTGTCGTTGGCATGTGCAGGACGCGTCGGTGGACGTGTCCCGATAGGCGGTCCGATGGAGGACTGGATGAACCTAGAGCGGCTGCGGGTGGAGGGCGTGCCGATGGTCTGCCTCAACGGCGCGCTCGACAAGGTGCCCGAGAAGAGAAGGCGGCTCGGCTCCTCTCGGCTCCTCTCGGCTCCTCTTTGCCCCTCTCGGCTCCTCTCGGCTCCTCTCGGCTCCTCTTTGCCCCTCTCGGCTCCTCTCGGCTCCTCTCGGCTCCTCTTTGCCCCTCTCGGCCCATCTCTGCCTTCGGCCAGCTTCGGCTTGCACCTGCCGCTACTAGGTGACGAGCGGCTACTACTCCAACTTTCTCAACCCGGAGCTCGGCCGCTGCTCGGACCGCTTCTTCACGCGCTTCGAGCAGGCGCCCTTCCCCCGCCCGCCCTCCCCGCCGGCCCCTCTCCGCCGGCCCCTCTCCGCCGCACCACCGCCCGCCACACACAGCCTCGCCACACCCCTCTCTCCACTCCCCGCCCTCCGCGCTCCACGCCCGTCCATCCCCGCCGACCTTCCTCACGCCAGCCGCACGCCTCCAGCCGCACGCCTCTCCGCACTCCAGGTCTTTTACTGCAAGCCGCTCGGCGCCGGCCGCGGGTGGCTCTACCGCGTCTACCCGGAGCCATGGCAGTGCCTGCGCGAGACGAAGAGAGGGCTCGAGCTCGTCGAGACGTATGCGGAGCGGCCCTCCCCCGCCGCATGCCTCGAGCGGCTGAAGCGGCCATGAGCCCATGTGAGTCCTCCGCCGCGGCAGTTGGTTACGAACACACGCAGTTTTGTGGTGGTTTACAGAGCTGGTTGGAAGCTCGCTACTCCTCGCGTTTTCCGTTCTCACATAGTTACGTCCCAACAGCGGACACATGAAAAACACAGCTTGATCCGCGACGCATGGCAAAGCACACACTCAGCCAACGATAGACGCACGGCGTAATTATGAGTTCTCAGTCTCGGCACTGGCCGGGCGTACGTTCGTAGAGCCAAGACCAATTCCGTACGCGAAAGAGAAATTGCAAGTCTGCGCGCGTCCCTCTCCCCCCCAATGAGGACCGAGGAGGATGACCGAGCGAGTGACGGCAGCTCTCCTCGCACGACCAGAACGCCCTCAAAGCAAGTCGAGGCCACGAGCGAGGCCAACCTCATCCAGGCGATCACCGATCTCGGCTCGCCGTCAGATCAGGGATGGCTGGACTTGATGTCAGTCGACCGCGAGACATATGGCCTGCCACGTGCTGACATGGGCCTGAATGAGGCACAACGCGAATTCCACCCAGCAGCGTTCCCGTACCACGAGCTATCCGAGTTGTGCGCTGGTAGGTTGCCGCGTACGCCGCGTACATTGAGGAGCCGGAGCCGCAGTCCTCCCAGGTGCTGCGAGGAGCCGACGCGGCGCTTGCGCGCCGCGCGCTCATTGCCGCCCATCTGAGCGCCCGGCAGGGGCTTCTCGATCCTGGGGACCTGCACACGGTGCGGAAGCTGAAGAAGCTTTGGCTGCACGAGCAGCAGGGCCGCGTGCGCACCGCCCTGCTGAAGGTCCGGCCCCTCTTCTTTGGCACAGCCTCGGGCCTGAACGCCCTGACCCGGATCCGGCTGGCCGCATTTCCGCGCACACGGGCCCTTGTGCTGCTGGTGCTCAACGACATGCTGCGCGGCTACTCGGAGATGATCTACTGCTGCAACCCGTGGTGCGGTCTGCTCGTTTTCTTTGCCCTCGCGATAGAAAACGCGTGGCTGTCCCTGTGCACCTTTGCCGGGTGCATGTCGTCGATCGCTGCTGGGCGTGCGCTGGGCGTGGCGCCCGGGCTCCTGAGCTTTGGGCTGATCCAGTTTCGGTGCATGTTTGCGGCGCAAGCCATTGGGCAGCGCAACATGCAGACCCCGCCTCAGGACCTCAGCTGGGAGAGCGCAAAGCTGGCGCGGTGCTTCTCGCTGATCTCCGTCTCCTCCCTGTGGATCACCGTGCTCGTCATCGGCCCGTCCGGCCTCCTCCTCCCCACAATCAAGGTCTCCGACTACGGGTTGGTCCAGCAGCTCGGGCTGACCTGCATTCTTCTTTGGGGCGCCTCGAATGAGCTCTTTGATAACGGCTTTGGTCGAGATTCCTACCCCCCGCAATGGCTGCTCCACTTCGATCCCGTCGACAGCTACGGGGCAGAGAGTCTCGACCACGTCGACTGGAGCCAAGCGGCGCATGCAATCTTCCGCTCGACTGGCAGCACGGTGTGGCTCAAAGGCACGCCAGCGTGCGCGCTCATATGGATTGGCATCATCCTCACGAGCCCGCTCTTTGCGCTCTGGTTCGCCTTTGGGGCTACGGTCGGGCAGCTCACCCTCATCTACGGCGGAGCGTCCGCGAGCGTCGTTCATGCCGGCTTGGGGCTCTGGAATCCCGCAATGGTGGCGCTGTGCATCGGCTGCATGGTAAACGTCCCCAGCGGCTCGTCCGTCTTATACAGCGCGATCGCCGCTTCGTTCACCGTCGCCTTGGACAACGCATTGTCCATGGTGTTTAGCGTGTTCGAGCTGCCGTGCACCATCTCGCACGCGCTTGCGAGCATCATTTTCACGCTGCTGCGGTTCACCAAGACGCGCATGGTGCCTGTGGACATCATCGACAGCACGGTTGCCGAGGACCACCTCTATCAGTACTCCATGGCCAACACCTGCATCGATGAGCTGGCCGAAGTGGTCAACAGGGCGCTGGGTCCGCGCCCAGACCGGTCCTCGGCTTCCCTGGCCACGCGCGAGGCGTGGAGCTTGAGAAAGCTCGCCACGTCGGCGGTGGACCTGCTCTACATGGTGCTCTCCTTCGGCGCATTCTCGCGCAGCGAGCTGACCACGGCAGGCGGTGTACACGTCCGTGATCTGAAGCGCGCGCCCTTCGAGCGGATCGTTGAGACGCTGCGCAGGGTCTTTGCGCTTCTGGCCGCCGCAGAGGTCGACGATGAGACAGATGCCGAGACGCTTCCAGCTCGTGTGCTTGCGCTCCTGCTCCTGAGCGGAGACGTCTCGCTCACCGCCGAGGGCATCCAGGAGTTTCGGTCCCGCTGGGATTTGCACAGTGGCAGCGCAAGCAGCTGCTATCTCTGTGGCAAGGTCGGGCACTGGTCGCATGAGTGCCCCAGCAGCAAGAAGCAGACGGCCGAGGCGCAAGAGCATGCAAAGACCAGCCCAAAGCTACGGCGCCCGATGCTGCCAGCGATACCGAGCGGCGACATGCTGCCATGGTTTCACCGGATTGAGCCGCTGCCTGGGGCGAACGAGGCAGCCAGGACGGCTGCGCCCAAGGGCGGTCAGCCAGCCAAGGCCAAGCCGACGAAGCTGACGCGGGCGACCACTCGAGAGTCCTCCATGATTTTTGCTCTGCTCCAGCTTCACCATGAGCTCGCCATGTCCGAGAAGGTGCTCCTCCGAGAGACTAGCGTCGGTCTGGAACAGAAGCCTGCACCGATGCACCCAACCTCTGCATATCCTCGTCTGCAGGTGGGGGAGTTCTTCCGCCTCTTCGACCCGGGTGGGCGCGGCACCATCACCGAGTACGAGCTGGTCTCGGCGCTGTCGGGCATCTCGGATGACCAGGAGGACCTGGCCCCCCGCGTGGCACATATCTTCAGAGTGGCGGACGCTGATGGCAACGGCTCGATCTCAAAGGCAGAGCTGAGGGCCATGCTGCTGGAGACTCGAGCGGAGAAGGCTTACAGCGTCAAATTGTGGGCGCGCATTACGGATGCGTGCAGCCGCCTGCCCGCCCCCACGCCGACTATTAAGACCAGGGCGATGAGGGTCGTCGCCGCCCTGCGAAGCCACTTCGAGAGTGATTTGACCAATCGACCGACCGAGCGCGAGTGGTCAGTCTCGGGGCCCGGGCGTCAAGCCCGACGAGGGCGACGCTCTCGGGTCACACCCAGCGCGGACAACGTAATCCGTAGCAGACACAGTGGCGTCACGTTTGCGTAGCTAGAGCGCAGTCAGGCAGGGACCAACGTGGACCAGGATGTCCCCGCGCGGTCCTGCCCCGTTGACAGTATTGTAGTCATATTCAGGGCTTTAGATGTGTACTAGCTACGACACCCTTTTACTAGTAGAGACTGCAAGGAAAAAACGACGAGACACTGTCAGCCCCGTTCACACATGGCGTACTTTCTTATATTCGTCCGGCTCTCACAGTACACACAGACCGGTCGGTCTAACTGTGTGTAGCCCAACGCACGAGGGCCGCTTGGGCTTACACGCGCGGGCACGGAGCGGGACTGGCCAGCTGCAGAGGGCGGCCAAGCCCTCCTCCTCGCGCGCCACCAGCGCGGACACGTCGGCGGCAATCCCGTCCACGACGGCCGAGGGCTCGCAGAAGAGAGAAGTGCGTGCAGTCGTACACCGCCTGCTGCGCACCCGCTTTTGGGGATTTGCAGGTGCCAGAGTTCAAAACTTTGTCGCCGACGTCGCAAGACGGGGCGGGAAGCCCAGCGGCCTTTTCTTCTTTTCATAGTAGGTCATAAATTGTTTGAGCATAAGAAGAAGAAAAACAAACCCCGCTCAAAACGATCGCCATTCGGCTCGTGCCGCCGCGCCGCCGCCGCCAGGCCGCAGCAGATATGCTCGCTCTCATCGGACCCACCCTCGTCGTGGCTTACTCATCGCCGGTAGCCTCCGCCGCTTCGTCAGCAGTTTCGCAGGCTGAGGGCGGCCGAGTCGTGAGGCAGACCCTCGTCATCGAGGAGTGGATCGTCGACTACCTGCGGCCGACCGTTCGCGAGGTTCCCGTCGACATTGACGAGTCCCGGCGGGCCGTCAAGTTTCTCATCAACGGCTCGTACCCTGGGCCAGCAATCCACGCCAACGAGGACGACATGCTCGAGATCACCGTGGTCAACAAGCTCTTCTCAGAGGCGACCACGATTCACTGGCACGGCATCCACCCGCTGCGCCAGCCCTACATGGACGGCGCTCGCGACGTCACCCAGGCTCCCATTCTTCCGGGTCAGAACTTTACCTACCGTTTCAGCGCCTACCCTCCGGGCACGCACTACTACCACAGCCACATGGACGCAGTGCAGGGCGCGCGAGGCATCCGCGGGCCCCTGATTATCCAGCGGAAGGCGGACCCCGTCAAGGAGGAGTTTGCGTACGACGAGGACCTTGTCGTTTTCATGTCGGACGAGTGGCGCGACCCGTCCGCCTGCCTCAAGCTGGAGGGCGCCATGCCTGGCAACGACGTGTGCGCCGACATTCGGCACGGCAGCTTTTCGGGCAAATTCGGGAACGGCAGCGCCGCCTTCCCCTTCCCGCTCATCACCGTCAAGGCTGACACGTGCTACCGCGTGCGGTGGGTTATGGCGGGCAGCAACACTGAGAACTTCCAGATCACGGTGGCAGGCCACAACATGACACTGGTGAGCGTCGACGGCGGGTACGACGTGAGGCCCGTGCAGGTTCAACACCGCCCGACACACAAGCACCCCGCACGAGTTCTAAGCTCAAGTCCCACGTCGATCAGGTGCGGCGCATCAACCTGCACTTGGGGGAGCGGGTGGACGTGATCCTCTGCACCGACCAGGAGCCCGGCAACTACCTGATTCACGCCCAGTACGACTACGCCTGCGCGCTCACCGCGGGCCACTTTATCCCACCCGGTTTCTCCGCCGTGCCGACGTGCGACTTTCACGCGTACCTTCACTACGACACCGAGCCCGACCTCGTCCCTCGCGACCTCTCGGGCTCGGGCGGGGGCCGCCACCCGCGTGCAGTTGTGGGTTCAGACTTCGACCTCACCCGCCCGGAAGGGTGGGCGGTGACTGAGCCGCGGGTCCCCGAGCCCGAGCCAGCGGAGCCGGACGTGCGGTACACCATCAACTTGGGCCTGCTCGGCCCCACCTACAGCCGGGCCACCGACCGGCCGCTCGTCAAAGGGCGGTGGTACATGGACCTCGACGGGCAAGACCCGCCTCGGTCGTGGGAGCTTCCGACCACTCCCTTATACCACTCCAAGGGGCGGTGCGGTGTGGGCGACATCCCGTTGATCAACGTTCCCGAGGAGGTCACCACCGTCGAGGTGGTGGTGCAGAACCTGTCGCCGACGGCGCACACGCTCCACATGCACGGCATGCCCTTCAAGGTGATCAACGTGGCAAACTATACGAGCTGGTGCGGCCTCGAGCACCCGACGTGCTTCGTGCTGCCGTGGTGGGGCGGCTCGCTCCTCGACAAGTGCCCGCGGCCGCGCCGGAAGCCCGGCGACCCGAATGACAAGAACATCGAGCTCGGTGGGTACTGGGGCTGCACCTACGACGCGGCCACCGACGCGCGGACGCAGAACCTAAAGGCGCCGCTGATCAAGGACAGCTTCCAGCTGTGGCAGCGCTCGTGGGCGGTGATCCGCTTCGAGGCGACGAGGCCAGGCTTCTGGTACTTTCATTGCCACGAGACTCAGCATCTCATGTTGGGCCTGCAGACCGTCTTCAACGTGCTGCCGAGCAAGCAGCCGCCGGTCCCGGCGGACGTGCCGACCTCGGGGTCGCACTTTTGCCCGACGGTGGACGAGGGGCCATGGGGATCGTGAGAGAATCATCTCTCTTAGCGTGGCCGAGCCTTTCGATTTATCGTACTGGCTTTATGCTTGATGGGCCAGCGCCGTTCGAGGTGCTGGGATGGATGTCAGAGGCCCCCCCCACACAGTTTCACGACCTTTTTCGTTTTTGTGTGTGTGCGTACCGCGGAATAGAAGAGTATGCACGTTTCTCTCGTCCGCGCGCGCCGCCGATTGGTCATGTCATCGGTTGTTGCGCGGAGGAATATAATTGTTAAACGCGACACTCGAACGAAGATGCTGTGTGCGATTTTATATATCACACAAAACACTTATATAAATATATAGAGGCTAGTTCCATTTCACTCTGACACGCTAATCTTGAAAACGTCCAACGGAGCTCCGTGTTGCTCCCAGCGCCCTCCCCCGCGCTTCCTGCGACCCTAGCCGATGGTACTAGCATGGGAGGTCATCTGGCTACCGCGAGAGCGACCCAACTCGTCGACATCGTCCGATGATGGTGCCGCAAAGTCAGCCTTCGGAGGCTATCGTGGGGTCGAGCCGTCAGTAGCCGTGACATGTGGTTCCACCACCCCTCGTAGGCTTTGCCTCTGACCATCACCGTTCCCAGGCTGCCTAATGGGATGGAAAGGAAGGCTGGGCGAGCGTATAGAAGCGTGCTCGACCTCGTCGTGGCAACCTGTACGGCAGCGCTGGCAGGCGCGATGAGCGTCGTGCCACCTGACCCGAGACGGGTCGCAGGCGTCGTACCGAGCGCGTCGAGACCGTGTCCTGATGTGATCTGTACGGGCGAGTCACGTCGGCGTCAAAGGAGCGACGTGTGACCTGTCAGAGCTTGATCTCCGATCTCAGCGGCGTCGAGTCGTCTCCGGTGCGCAACAAATGTACCTCCCCAGGACGCGCAGAGGCAGCTGAGATCGGAGATCAAGCTCTGACAGGTCACACGTCGCTCCTTTGACGCCGACGTGACTCGCCCGTACAGATCACATCAGGACACGGTCTCGACGCGCTCGGTACGACGCCTGCGACCCGTCTCGGGTCAGGTGGCACGACGCTCATCGCGCCTGCCAGCGCTGCCGTACAGGTTGCCACGACGAGTTTGAGCACGCTTTTTTACGCTCGCCCAGCCTTTCTTTCAATCCCATTAGGTATGCTTGGGAACGGTGATGGTCATGAGGCATAGCTTAGGGGGGGTGGTGGAACCAACTTGTTAGGGTTATGTGGGATTGGTCACTAGTTTGTTTTTTGAGGGAGGTTTTTTGGGGATCTTATTT
>NW_005199770.1:1162146-1174745 GCF_000372725.1 Emiliania huxleyi CCMP1516
CGCAGCTGCCTCTGGAAGGCACCGAGAGGTACAATAGTGCGCAAATGGTCGAAATCAAGGTTTTGTAACGCGAGCTGTGCCACAGTGAAATGGAAAATAAATAAATAAATAAAACGGACACCTCTACTAGGAGATGGGTAAAAAGGAACAGGTCCCCGCCCTTGCGATCTTTGTGCAGGGTTCTTTGTGGGTGTGGTCGGCGACTAGCCGGGGTCGTCCTCCCGATGGGGGACTAGCACTAGCCGTCTTCCACATGGTCCCTCGGGTCCCTGCTGCTCCTAATCTCTTCGTACATCCTCCTGCTGATCTCCGCAACGTCCTGCTCCCTCCCTCGTCTCGCCCTGCGCGCCTGCTCCGCCTCACCGTCGTCTGCCCTGCGTCGTCTGGCGACGGGTCCTCCATAGTCGGTTGAGGTCGCCGCCCTCCTCGTGCCTCTTCCCAACGTTCCCTCGGCGGTCGATGCCGTCTGGTCCGCCTCCGCCGTCCCCGAGTCTGACCTGCCCTCGTCTGCACTAGCTTCTGTTTCGTCATCACTGGCGCCTCTCCTCTTCTTTCGCCTCTTCTTGTATGCTTTGTACATTGCGTCGATTCCTTTTCGCGTGAGCACCACCCTGAAGCTCGCCCAGCAGCGGAACCGCTCCCTAAGTCGAAGGAGCATCATCAGTCTCACCCACTTCGCTCGCTGCCCACTGTCTCCGCTCCCTCCCGCTTGAGCTGCCGCCGCGGTCCTCGTTCGTCCCGCTGGCTGCTGGCCTGTCTGCACGTTGCCTCCGTTATCCCTCCTCCTCCGCGACTCCCTCAAGGCCGGGCGGGCCTCCTTCCACCCAGCGAAGAGCTTCCTCAGCCACTCGATGTGTTCCTCTCTCTTCATTATGCGCGCCGTAGCCTCATCATTGAGCTGTATCCACCTCTGCACCGCTCCCGTCGCCGCCTCGGCCACGACTTGCAGGTTCCTCGTGACCCCGGTGCCAAGGTCCCTTCGGCTCTTCTCCGAGAGGTCATCTACCAGTGCTGGCAACACCCCCCCGACTGCGGGGGCTAGTGTATCGTACCCGTCCTCGTCCAGCACCCTGTAGCGTGAGCCCTTCAGCGCAGCGACATGCGCCATCCTCAGCGTCTTCAGCGTATCCTTGGAGTCGGGTGCCGCCTGTGCCACTTTGCTGATCGCCGTCCCTGTCTGCGCTCGCGCTACTCTGAGGAACCATCTGGCCTGCTCCCTATTCCCCAGGCAGGCGCCGCTAAGCACGTGCGCCATTGTCGCTCTAGGCGGGTTCTCATCTTCCTCGGTCCATTGCTGCGCGGCTTTCCGCACGATCGGACACAGCGGGTCCCGCTTTAGTGCTGCCCTCCTCGCCGCGTCCCTCGCGGCCTTACAGTGAAATGGAACTAGCCAGAGCAAAAACCAAAATATGGCAGAGAACCATATTCAGACACGTCGTGCACACGTGACAGCGACTCTCATATAGGATGGGTGGACACGCACATGGGGGTGTCACATGCACATAAGATATCAGTGTCGAGGCGCCATTGACGGAGTCAGAGTCGGGGCGCGGGCGCACGGCGCCGCCCTAAAGAGGTCCTCCTCAAAAGGTCCAGACCTCGTCGAGGAGCTCCTGCACCCGCGATGAGGAGGCGCCCTCGCCCCCGCCGCCCGCCAGAACGGCCGGCAGCTCGGTCGCCAGCGCGGGCGGCGGAGCAACGGGCAGAGTTGCGCAGATCGCGACCCCGCTCCACGCTGCGGTGACGATGAGGGCGAGAGCGGCAACGCACGCCGACCGACGGGTCGAGGCCGGCGGCGCGGAGGCGCTGGCATGGCGGCTCATCTCGCGGGAGCATCCGGCGGTGCGGCAGGGCGCGAGGGGGGAGGAGGTGGCGGAGGAGACGGTGGAGGAGGCGGAGGAGGAGACAGAGGAGGAGGAGGCGGAGCAGGCTGCGGGGGACGATGAGGAGGAGGCCTCGCCGCCGCCACCATGGGCCTTGCGGCGGCCATTCGCGTCCGTCCTCGGGCTGATCTCGGGCGGGTTCTTGAGACTGTTGAGCGGCGGCTGCTGCCGCGGCGGGCGGTATACCTCGGGTATCTCTCGGGTATCTCTCGAGCGCTCTCGCGGCCGGCGGGCGAACGGTGCAGCGGCGCTGCGGAGGGCGAGCCTCTTGGAGCAAGCCGCCGCCTAGGAGCAGGCGGCAAGCCGGAAGCGTGGGGCTCGTACAGGCGCGGGGGCGAGAGGCGGAGCGAGAAGAGGCGGGACGCGAGGAAAGGCGAGGCAGCTCGGGGCCGCGCGCGAGGGCGTGAGCGCGTGAGTGCGTGGGTGCGTGGGTGCGTGAGTGCGTGAGGGCACGAGGGCGCGAGGGCGCGAGGGTGTGACGCGAGGGTGTGAAGGCGCGAGGGCGGGGACACGAGAGCGGCTCGCGCCTGCCGGACGCACGCCACGGCGGTCGCGGCAGCGATGCTCCCCTCTGCCGCTCGACGCGCCGCCCCAGCCAGCCCCTCCGGCCAAACCCGCCCCTCCGCGGAAGCAGCGCCGCCAGCCACCGCCGCCGCTGCCTCGCCAACATGCGTCGCGGCGGGCAAGTGCTTGAGTCCGAGCGCCTCGCCAAGCACAGCGATGGCGGCGGGCTCCATCGCCAGCTCGCGCATGTTCGCGCCGAAGGCGGCGCCTATAGAGCAGTCCGCCGCGTGGCTTGCCAGCCTCTCGCCACGCCCGCGTGCGCTGTGCGGAGAGGGCGGGGGGGGGAGGGTGGCGGCGGCCACGGGGGTGATGAGGGACGGGGTGGTAGCGGGGAGAGGTGGCGACAGCAGAGGTGGCGAGGGTGGCGACAGCAGAGGTGGCGAGGGTGGTGACGGCAGAGGCGGCGGTCGGCGCCCATGGATCGGAGCAGATGCACGTCAACCAGCTCCTCCTCCTCGAAGGTGGAGCGGAAACGGCCGAGGCCGAGCCGTTCGAGCAGCGCCGCCAGTTCGCCCGTGTCGCCGCCCGCCGCCTCGGGCGGACAGGCCTCGGGCGGACAGGCCTCGGGCGGACAGGCCTCGGGCGGACAGGCCTCGGGCGGACAGGCCTCGGGCGGACAGGCCTCGGGCAGACAAGCCTCGGGTAGAGGGGCCTCGGGTAGAGGGGCCTCAGGTAGTAGAGGGGGCGGGGCCTTGCGTGCCGCCGAGGGTGCAGCAGCGCTGACGGGCGCGTTCGAGCAGTCTGCGAGCGGCGGCCGGCGCGGGGCGCCAGGCGCGGCAGTGGAGGCCTTGGTGGCGGCCACGAGAGCGGCCGCCCCTGCCATGCCGGGTGCAGCGGCGACGCCCGCCTTATCGTTGAGGAACTCGACGGTGCGCCCCTCGAAGCCCGGCCGCATCAACGACGCGGCGCTGTCTGGCGGAGGAGCGGCCGCTGCCGCCGCGGCTGCAGTCGAGGCTGCTGAAGCCACCGAGGGCGGCACCGAGGGCGCGACTGCAGCCGCAGAGGGCGCGACTGCGGCCGCAGAGGGCGCGACCGCAGCCGGGTCGGAGCACTCGGACAGGCGCGCGGCGATGGCGCACGCGAAGGCGCGCCCCGCTGTGCCGAGGGGCCGCAGAGGCTTGTCGCCCGAGGCAGCCTCGACCAAGAGGCGAGTGCCGCCCCACGCCTGCTCTCCGGGCACAAGTGGGGTAAAGTCGAGCCACGTGCCCGCCGCGTCGTTCCACCAGTGCCGCAGCGCCAGCAGGGACGGGCCGTCGCAGGGGGCGGCCGCGCCCTCTATCTTCTGCCCCGCCGCCGCCACCTCGACGATGAGAAAACCCTTGACCACCTGCGGATCGCGCGCAGGAGCACGGTGCTGAGCCGACCCCGCACGCCGGCGGGTGGTATTACGCGCGCCGCTGCCTGGTAGCCTGTGGCAGCGCACACACGCTCGGCGTTGGAGAAGGAGTGTAGGGCCGCTGGCGCCACGAACCCAGCCGCTGCCAGAGCCGCTCGTTCAGAGTTGGACGGCGGCTGCACAGCGCGGCATCGCCGTCCACCCAGCGACTGGTTGAGCAGCCTCTGCAGCGACCGAGACCGCCACACCGCAGGCCACGGCTGTGGGAAGGCGAGAGATGCGAGGTCACTGTGCGTGATTGACGCATCGGCTCCGGCAAAGTCCGACGGCTCAGAGAGCCACCTTCCGACACACTCAGGCGTCGCGTCGGCGGCGGGCTCGTTCTCCGTCAGGTGAGGTCGCCACGGCGACATCGCGCGCTCGTCGCGGGGGGGGGCGGAAGTCCGGAAGCAATGGGCGGGTGGGCCGAATTCAATATTTCTTAAAAGAATTCTTGAGCCGCAAGACAGCACACTGGCACGATGTCAGGAGACGGAACACGGAGGAGCTGTATAGGTCACTAGAGACCCACACCATCGCTACATCACCACAACCACCAAGTCGGATACAAGTCGATGACAATGTGCGCGGCAGGACAAACCAAACATGAGACGGTTACACAAGGACGGTCAGGCTACGGTCAGGAAGTAGGTTTGAGTTCACACTCTCCAACACTCCCCCATTGTCTCCGCAGTCTTCATGAATGAGGATGCGGCAGACAACAACAGCAGAGTGTGAATGTGTCTGAGCGTAGGTATGCCGAGGTGGCGCGCGTAGATGCCCGACACACAGACGGCGCTAGAAGGCGGCGCGAGCCGCGTGTGGTCTAGTGGCTTGTGGTCAGCCGTGGTGTGCATATCGCGAAGGTTGCAGCCGGATCGTTTTGTCGGGGCCGGCGCGGTTGACGCTTCTTCTCGCCCCGTCCCTGCTGCAGGCAAGAAATCTATGGCGGCCAACGTTGCCGGCCTGAAGGCGGCCGAGACGGCAATCGCCTCTGCCGGCGGGACCACGTCCTCGGCGCCGGCGCCACCGCTGCCGGCCGGCTGCAGGGTGATGAGCATCGGCTTCTTCGTCAAGTGTGGGGAGCGCCCGCCCATGTCGGAACTGGGACGCGTCCACGACACGCGTCCACGATGCGTCCCCGTAGGTGCGAGGACAACCCGGACATGGTTTGGATGCGAGACAGCGACGTGTATTCGTGGGTCACAAGCTTGAAGGGCAGCGGCGCAGACGGCCTCACCGCTGAGACTGCTGGCCTCGTGCCTGTGGCAGGCAAGCGCAGCTTAGCGGCGTTCGTTCTCGCCGCGAGCGCGCTTGTCGCCTTGCCACTGTCGCTCCTCGTCCGGAGGCGCCGCTCGATTGCGATCCAGCCGGGGAGCATGGCAGCAGCCGGGGGAGGGATGCCAACTTCGACTGCAGCCCACCCGGGAAGCATGGAAGCAGCCGATGGCGGGCTTCCAACTTCGGTCGGCAAGGCGGCGCCGCAGACGCCAAGCGTTGCGACCGCAACATCCTCCTCGCGCGAAATGATCTGAAGGCGACAGATCTGTCAATGCCCATATATGTGCACATTTGCTGCCCATCGAAGGGCACTGGGCAGCCCGGGGGCGCCGCATGTGATGCGCGTGGCGTGCCCCAGCTCTCAATGCCCACACAACCAATATTAGTCCATTGCGTCGGGTATTTGTCTGATACGAGTGCGGGGGAGCTTGTTACAAAGAAGAGAAGCAAACGATCCCTGCTTTGCATACCCATGCGCCCTGACAGGTATATGGCGTCTAGGTCTGTAGCAATGCGCGCCGCGGCGAGCCGCTGGGCTGCAGGACGAGCAGCAGAATGCCGAACGCGCTGGGGCCTGGGCGGACACACTCGCCGCGAGATAGGTGAGCGACGTCCACCGACACGACGCCGCCGCACGGCGGCGCAGGCCGCCATGCATGCGCCACCAACACAGACATAAGCTGGACTCATCATGCTTGAGCGGCTGGTGGCGCGGGCTGATCTATCTCAGTGGCTGCTCCCGATGTGTCAAAGAACCTCGCGTAGAAGGACGGCACGTTGAAGCCGGCGGCGACGGCCGGCACCACCTGCGGCGGCGAGGGCGCCTTTGGGCTGCGCGGAGGGCTGGACACGGGAGGCGACGCAAACAACGCACCCAGAAAAGGCACGTGCCTTGTCTCCGATCGCTTCGGAAGCGCAGATCTCCGTACGAGATGGGGCGCTCGCGCTCGTCGTCCGCCATTTTTTTTTTGGCGCTGTGCCGCTGCTCGGGCGCGCGGGTGCGCGTGCGCGTGCGCGTGCGCTGCTGCAAGGCGAGGCAGCGGCAGCGGCAGCGCCCAAAAAAATAATGGAATGTGGCCCGTGTCGTGCAAAAAAAGAAAATGGCCCGTCATCAGCGGAGCTGGGAATAGGACCGCCGCGAGCCGCGTGGCGTGGAGCGGTTGGGCATGACGTCGGGGGGCCCTCTGCGCCGGGGAGGCGTTGTCGGCATTGGGGATATGCACCTGTCCAGCAGGGTGTGTGTGGGTGAGGTCTGAGGAGCAGATCGACAGGCAATTCGCCGCAGTAATAATCGAGAATGACGTCGGCCTGGGCCCCTGTATTGGCGCAGGCATGTCCGACTACCTACTACCAGTACACCTATACACGTCGCTGCCGGTCATTTGATCTGCGCGAGTCGTCTTGCCCGTGCAACCTGCCCCGTGAACACGTGCACCTCAGGAACCTGCCAGGTCGCACCGACTGAGGCCGCCATAATCCGTCACTTTGGCCCGTCGCCAAGGCGGCGGTCGTCAGAGAGATGCCACGTCGACCGGGCTGTCACTTCGAAGCGACTGCTGCTTGGAAGTTTCCAAAGACCGTCATTTGGAAGCCGTCAGCTGCGCGAACTTTCCCGAGGTGTACCTCGGCGAGATGAGGCGAGGTGAGGCGAGATGAGGCGAGCGGGTGAGGCGAGATGAGGCGAGGTGTGAGGCGAGATGAGGCGAGGTGAGGCGAGATGAAGCGAGGTGAGGCGAGATGAAGCGAGGTGAGGCGAGATGAGGCGAGATGAGGCGAGACTAGGAGGCGAGATGAAGCGGGATGTTGTGTGGCTGCTTGTGCTGCCAAGCAGGCAGCACAAGCAGCCATACAAGTGAGCTTTGGGGTCGTGTGGCTGCTTGTGCTGCCTGCTCATGAGCAGGCAGCACAAGCAGCCACACAAGTCAGCTTTGGGAGCTCTCGGCGACGCCCAATGCGTGCGCCGGTAGGGGGGAGTGTGTGCGCGCGTGTGTGAGATGAGGATTGTGGCAGGCTGGCTGCTGCTGATGTGGGCAAGTGTGCTCTGTGTGCGGCGCTGCGCTGGCGTGCGACGCGCGCGTGCTGTGTACGTGTGCGTGCTGCGGTCGCGCGCGCGTCTGTGTGTGCTGCGCGCGCGCCGCCGGTGTGTGCTGTGCGCTGTGCTCTGTTTTGCGCCCTGTTTGTGCAGCTGGGAGGCGCAGGCTTGGCTGGCAGGGCTGCGCGGTGGGCTGCGGCGTGCTGCGGGTGGTCGCGCGCCTGCCTGATGGTGTACGGCGGCCGCGCAGCCCGCCCGACCGGGTCGTCGGCGGCCCAGGGCGCGAGCATGCGGTCGGCGCTGCATGTGAGGCTGCTGCGCGGCTGGCGCGTATGTTTCCGTGCGGCGAGGGACGCGCGTATGTGTTCACGCTGCGGGCGCGGGCGGGCGCGGGGGGCGGCGCGGTCTCACCGCGGTCCGACGTCGGTTGGTCTTCGGCGTGGCGAGGGTGGGCGCGCAAAGAGGCCTTGCCGCCATCGCGTTGCCGCGAAGGAAAAAGAATGTGGCGCCCCCTCAGATGTTTGGGCATTGATTGGGGTGCGCGCACGGTATTGAAAGCGGTCGCACTTGAATGCTCGCCTTGCTCGCCCTCGCTCTGCCCACTGCCACCGCCGCGCACAGACACCACCTAGCTGTAGTTCCCAGCCGGCGTGAGTTGCCCGCCCTTCGGGCCGGAGCACCCGTTGCGGCTGGGCCAACCGCAGTACAGCTGCCGGCGGGCTGCTGCCGCCTGCTGCTGGCTGGCGCTCAACGCCTGGCATGGCGAGAAGAGCCGCCGCGGTTGCCACCGACGGGCGCAGAGCGTGCCGGCGGAGCGGCGCGTCGGCGAGGCCGCGAGCAAAACGATCCGCGCCGCGTGCTCCTCGGGCTCCAAGCAGCCGAGGCTGCCGAGGAGGCCGAGGAGGCCGAGGAGGCCGAGGAGGCCGAGGAGGCCGAGGAGGCCGAGGAGGCCCCCCCCTCCCCCCCGGGGTCTCGAACCCGGGACCACGCGATGCTCGGGCGAGACGCGTGCGCACGTGCAGCGCTGGACAGGGCGGCCCGCAGCGGCGCTCTGGCTCATATACGGTGGATTTTATTTAATTGTTTGCTGTCATCGCTGGCGCCTCTGGGTGGAGTGAGGTGGTGGATAGGGTGGGCGCTCGCAACCGTGGCGAGTGTCGCCCTAGCCGTGCGTCACGGGAGGATGGGCCGAGGAAGGCCACCGCGCACGTCGGCCCCACGACACAGTGACATAGTGACAGGAGCAGCACCACCACCAGCTGCAGAGCCAGAGGCGCCTCACAGCCCCGGTCGCGCAAAACCAGAGGACCCCCCGCACAGAGAGAAAAGAAGCGAAAAAGCCAGACGGCGCGCCCGAAAAAGAAAACGCGGGAGACGGCGCCCAGCGCCAAGGGGACGCGAAGCATGGACGGGGGCAGAGATCGCCGCCCTCCCGATCCGCGCAAAAAAGAGGAGGGTGTGGGCGTGGAAGCGACACCGACGGAATGTGCGGCGGAAGGGGCGAGGGAAGCTCGACCCAGACCTGGACTTCTACGGTCACGGACACCATAACCGAAAGAAAGAGAGGGGAGCTCGCGGGAGAGGTGACGAGTGAACTACAGGTAGTGGGGAAGGCAGCCTCGATGGCCATACAGACATGGGTGCGAAACAACGACAAGACCAAGGCACGGGCAGAGGAACGAGAGAAGAATATAGAGTGGATAAAGCGCCTGTTCACGGCATGGAGGGTAAGCCACGCCGAACGCAAGGAAGCCGGGGAAGACGACCCCGAGGAGGACGAAACAAAAGTGGAAATCCCGCCGTCAGCTGTCACAATATACCCGAAGGGAACCCCAGTGCCAACACCGACCATTGAGGTACAAGTGCTCGAAACGAGAGTGGACCTGAGCAACGACATGACAGGGCGGGATATGCTCGCAGTGGGAGTCAGAAATGTGGTCCTTGCGCGAGGAATGCTCGATAAACTCGAGGGACCAAAATACGCGGAGAGGAGAGCGGAGTTACGCAGAAAGGCGAGAGAAGCAGCGAGAGCAAGAGATCGGCAGACGACAGCGGCGTCTCAGAACGAGGCCGAGGAGAGCGATGAGTCAGGGGAAGAGACAGCAGGAGAGAGAACGACGAGAGTGAGAAGAATGCGAGGTGGCATGAAGGTCGCTGCAAGAATTGGTGATAAACTGCGGAGAGAGATAGGAAGTGGTAGACGCCCGAGGGTGGGCGACGGCTAACACCACACTTCTCCCCTAAAATCCCTGTGTGGTGGCGGCGTACCGTCCTCCCATCCCTCCCTTGGGTTGCCTGTTTTCTTTCTTTCTTTTATTGATTGGGGTCGGGAAACGTGGGTTGTCTCTCACTCATGTGGTCATGATATTGTCTAATGGATGGTCTATAGTCGAGGTCTATAGCTAGAAAAACGCATCACACAAGCGCCCACAGACCGGCGCCACGCTCATACCCACCTCGCACGGCAGCCCGCAGTCGCCGAGCACGCTCGCAGTCTCGCTCTCAGTCTCGCTCTCGGCTCAGTCTCGCAGAGACGCAGTCGTGCGTCGCGGTGCCGCCATTTTTGCAGAAAGAATTTTGCAGAAAGAAGAGAAATCCTAAGCAGAAATGGCGGAGCAACACCCTGTCTCAGATGTGCACCCTGTCTCAGACGCGCGCGTGAACAGGTTTTGGCGCCTGTGTCATCGTCCGAATCCCCAATCCCCTCCGCGCGCAACCGACTGCGAAGCTACATCTACAACAGGCTCCCGGGGCTCTCCAGGGACCAGGCCCCAAGAGCCAAGTGTGACGGAGTGCTGTTAGAGATTTTGTTTGGTATTGAAAGTCTCTCTCATCATGCAGAGTTTCGAGAGTCAATCCATAGCCTTGAACTGCACCAAGAACCAGTTGAAGGGAAGCTTGTGCTCCTCCACGCGAGGCACACCTGCCGAGTCCGGAGGCACAGTGGCGGTAAGGTGCTAGGATCACCCACCGGAAGCTATGTGGTGCCGAAGGATGCGAAACGCGACTGTCGGCGCAACTACACTCTCGCCTCCGCTTACATCAAGGCCACGCGGCGAGGGAAGGGCGATGGCCGCTTCAGGTGCGCCCGGTTTTGTGAGAAACTTGAGCGCCGCCTTCGCTTCGTCAGCCGAGAGCCCGCCATTGTTGTCCGCGTCAAAGTGCCGATAGAGCACCTCGGCGTAGAAGCGGCTGAACAGTTTGATGGAGAGGACCTTGCCTCGCTCTGCGAACATGCGGAGGCGCGCGTGGTGGGCAGAGCATCGCACAACCGGGGCAAGTGCGGATTGCCCCTCCGCTCACATAAACGCACAACCCCGGGCCCGAAATCGCAGAGAGACAGTCACGCAACACGCTCACCCGAATGGTCAGGGTTGTCTTCGGCGTGCGCGGCAAACAGCTCCGGGATGGCTTCCTTAGCGTGCTTGGCCAGCTGCTGCTGGTGGCCGTCGTTTGCGAACTCCTTCTCAAATCCGGCCATGACCTGCCGGCCATCAGCAGCAGCAGTTGGGATCACATGGGAGGCGGTTGCCGGTCATCATAGGGAGCGTCAGCGAGTTGAGCTGGGGTCGCATGGGAAGGGGTGGCGACAGAACAGTGGCCGCTGGCGGAGTGTGCGGGTGACTCGAGCCTCTTCCAATGTGAGGCTCAAATCTGAGTTGGTGTCGAGCTGTTTGAAGAGGTGGCGGACGCGCCCAGGCGGCATGCTCCGGTTGGCAGGCTGGATCAGCGTCGCCGATGCCGCTTATGCAGATCAGGGGCAGGGGAAGATCCCATTGAGAACGCGACGCGAAGCCGTCCGGCCGCGAGGTTTACGGTGCGACGAACCGACGATGTCGGCCGGGCACCAGCTGATGATGGTGCAGGTGCCGGCGGGAATGTCGGGTGGTCAGACACTGCAGGTGCAAACACCTGCGGGGCTGATGTCGGTGCAGATCCCTCCGGGCCTGACCGCGGGCCAGTCATTCCAAATGAAGGTTCCTCTTCCGCCTCAACAGACGCAGCCCGCCATTGCGCAACCAGTGCATGCGCAGCCGCAGCGCACTTCGTACCAGCAGCCGCAGCCGTCAATCTACCAGCCTTCGCATCAGCAGCCGCAGTACCGCCAGCCCACGCCGCCTCAGTACCGGCCTCAGCAAACGGTCGTCCACCACCACCACCAGCCTCCTCCGCCTCAAGTGGTCCACGTCGGCGGTGCGCGAGCCGAACGCCCCTAGCAAACGCAATCCGCGAGTAGTGGTGGGGGCGGCGACTGTCTCATCGTCGACTCCCAACCGCAACCCCACGCCTCTCACCTCTCCTTCCTGTGCGACAGTGACCGCCGTGACCGCAGGTGGGCCGATGTACGGGGGGGGCATGTATGGTGGAGGGTACAACGACGACGGCCCGGGGATGGGAGCGGGCATGATGACAGGGATGATGATGGGCGCGATGATGGACGGCGGCGATGACCGGGGTTGGGGCGGCGACGACCGGGGATGGGGTGGCGACGACCGCGGCGGCTGGGGCGGTGACGACGGGGGCTGGTTTGGAGGCGATGATGGTGGGTGGGACTGAATCCGAGACATGCTCCCGTGCGTGCGTGTCTCGGCCGACTCAACTCTCTGGACGTCCCCACAGTCCCCAGATAGGAGCGCACCCACAGAGGAGAGAGAGCCAGAGAGAGCGGTCCTATCTCTGACGTGACTCTCGTCCTCTCGCGTGTTCTCTCGTTGTCGTTCTCGAGCGTCTAATCTGCAACTGTGAACTGAGTACTGAGGACTCTGCAAAAGGGTGCACGGCGCAGACCTCCAAACGCGCGCGCACATTTTGACGTGATCATGTGGGCGTGATATGAATTCTGATAAGCCGTCTGTACATCCCGGTCTCGCTCTCTAAAGCCGAACGCCGTAAGAAGATACACACGCGTCACGCCCTTGAGCTGCGACACGCCGCGCAGCACAAGACACGTGCTCCCCGCTCTACCGAAGATACCTCCTCAAGCGCCGCGCCCGGGGCCGTCCCCACCGCCGCCGCCGCCGCCCTCGCCACCCGCCGCCATGACCGAACTCAAATCGTCGTAGTACTCTCGGAGCGACGACTTGAGCGACGACCAGACGCCGCCGCCCGCCTCCGCAGAGGGAGCGCCGGCCCCGTCCGCCCCCGCGCGCCCCGACCCGCGCCCCGCCTCCGCCTGCTGCAGTGCAGCCTGCAGCGCCGACCGCTGCCCCGCGGCGAGCGTGTTGCGCTCGTTGGCCAGCCGCAGCTCCACGCCGAGCTCGTGCACCTTGGCGGCGGGCACCTAGCGGGAAGGGGGGGAGGGGAGTGGGCGGAGCAGTGGCGAGCGGCCCCGCGCTGCCTTCGGAGGATTGCGCGCCCAAGCTTGGTGCTGCTGCCACTGCACCGAGCTGCCCGGGGGCAAATCCGACGGGCGGACGGGCGCGGCGCCGCACGCCTGCGCGACGAGCATTGCACGCTGCTTGCC
>NW_005199770.1:1174845-1179134 GCF_000372725.1 Emiliania huxleyi CCMP1516
TGCCTCGGCACCTGCTCCTCTAGCTGCGCCGCCCGCGCCTCCGCCGCCTCTGCTGCCCGCCTTGCGCCCGCCAGCTCGGCGCGCGCGCGGGTGGCCTCTCCCTCCCACCCAGCCGCGCCCGCGCTCGCCGCCTCGACCCGCCGCCGCGCCTCCGCCAGCTCCGACGCCAGCGAGGCGAGGCGCACCCGAGACTCGTCGCGCTCCCGCGCCGCCGCGGCCGCCTCGGAGCGCGCCAGGCTCACCGCCTGCGCCTGCGCCTGCGCCTGCGCCTGCGCCTGCGCCTGCGCCTGCGCCTGCGCCTGCGCCTGCGCCGCCTCCGCTGCCCGGGCCGTCGACTCGCCGTCGGCCGACTCTCGCGCGGTAGCTGCGGCCGCCTCCGCCGCCTCCACCTGCCGCGCCGCCGCCTCCACCTGCCGCGCCGCCGCCTCCTCGGCCTCCACGAGCCGCTGCTCTAGCTCGCCGATGTACTCCTCCGCCTTGCGGAGCAGAGGCGGGCGGTGCGTGGGCGGAGGTGTGGGCGGAGGTGTGGGTGGCGGCAGGTGAGAGGAGGCCCGAGGAAGGGACGTGTCTCGGAACTGCCCCGCACCGCCCGTCGCTCCTCGTCCGCCTCCTCAGCTGCCCTCGCTGCGCCCCGCCCGCCGCCCGCCTCGCGCAGGGCCGCGAGGACAAGCCGCTCGAGCGCGGCCGCCGGCGCCTCGAAGCCGTCGCACACCTGCTTCAGCGCCTCGCTCACCGTGCCCTTACTCTCCGCCTTTGCCAGGCAGGCGCGCCGCAGCTTCAAGAGCCGCTCGCTCAGGTCGGCGTCGAGCAGCGGCGGCGTCGCGACGCCAGCGGCGCCGCCGAAGAGGAACACCTCGACCGCCTGCATCAGCTGCAGCCCCGCCGCCGCAACCTCCGCCGGCTCTGCGGATGGGGCGCCGTCAGCGGGCAGCGCCGCGCGGGCAAGCAGTCGCAGCTCGCCAATCTGCTCGTGTGCGGCGAGGAGAGCTCGTCGGTCCGCCCGCGTGCGGATGCGCGACGGCGGCGGCCGCGGCAGCAGCAGCCACGACGACGGGCGGCACGAGCGGCATGCATCCTCCACCACTTCGCCAAAGCCGCTGAAGAAGGAGGCATACGAATCCTGAAAGGCGGCGGCGAGGGAGGCGGCCGAGCCGGACGGTGGCGAGGACGAGGACGAGACGGCGGCGGCGGACACGAGAAGGAGCAGGGCTGTGAGGAGCATTCGTCGAGGCGGACGTGCAGGCGGCGCAGTCGGTGCGACGAGAATCGAGCGGCGTGGACGACCTCCGAGAGCCTGAACCAGCCAGCGAGAGCTGAACCAGCCAGCTGGCCTGGAACGCCACACGGTGTTTTTCTTTGTTTTAGGTGTTGTTCGAAAACACAGAGCTCTCACGGATCACAGCGGGAGGAAAGCGGCGAGTCGCAATTCCAGGGGTCGTTGTGGCGGGGGGCCACCCTGTCCAGAAAGGCATGGATGCCAATCTGGGGTCTCTCGACCGAGTCTGATTTCGCCTCGCCGCCTCCCGATGGTGGTAAGGCTGGAGAGCCAAACAAAGCGGCGGAGATGGCGGGGGAGGGCGGGGGATCGAGGAAAGAGTCAGGCATGGAGGACGGGCCCACACGCACACACACGTTCTGGGAGCTGGGTGCTCGGGAGCCGACACGAGGCACACTGTCACCGGCCGTAGCAAGCACCGGGTCCGGACTGCTGGACACACAGCACACAGCTCACAGAACAGCTCACGAGGGGGTATGTAGTGGGGTTCTCAGGGGACTGACGCGGGAGAAGAAGATGGAGCACAGGGATGGGGACACAGAACTCCCGAACTGACAACCCACCCCGCGCCGGGGGCGGTGGCGCGCGCGAGCGCCGGGTTTTTTTGGACCCGCAGTCTGGCAGGCGCCAGGCCACAGACCCGCCGGCAGAGCCTTGAGCCGCATCCGCGATCCGCGCCGGCTCTCAGAAGAGACCCGGCGCGGTGCTGACCGCGCCCTCGGAGTGGACCATCGAGTACTCGATGGCTGTCCAGGAGAAGCCTGCGGTGCAGCTGCGGCATATTGTCGCAGTGCGGCATGTTGTCGCAGTGCGGCTTGCGGCACTCCTGCTGCAGCGCGCGCGCGGTGGTGGTGAGGAGAGTGCGAGCCCTTGAGCTGCTGGGTCAGTCCATCGCCGGCGCGTGCGCCGGCCTTGAGGTAGTTGGCGCCAGCAGCTAGCCCAGGGGCTGTGGCTCTGCGCAAAGCGCGCAGGAAATTGCCGAGCGTGCCGGGGTCCAGCCGACCCCGCTCGGGGAGTTGAAGGCGGCCGCCGGTGGTGACAAGGGCTCTCCGGAGAGGCCTCAACGCACCACGCGAGTGGCGGCCGCCACTCCGACGCGGCGCCGGCTAGGGCGCCGGTGGCGCTGTGCGCACCACCACCAAAAGTGCCCACCCAAGCCACGGGTGAGTTGTATTTTAAGATTCTTTGTTAGGTGGAGGGGTGGGGACGAACCCCGAAGACTTATAAGGGTAGAAGGAGGGGGGAGAGGACGCACGCCGCCACCACTCAGGCAGGGAATATTATGAATGAATGAAAGCAGTGCTATAGCTAAGTATGAAGAGCCATCACGTGGCATGTGTTCCTTTACGGCGAAGGGCGGTCGAGTGCACGGCGCTAAGGGCCTCGCCGCCCTCGCGGGAGTCTCTTGCAACTGTGGAGTACTCGAGTCGGCCCGTAATTTTTTTCATCGCTGGCCGACCCTCTTCTGCGGTTGTGGTTGTGGCCGAGCCGCCGCCGCTGCAAACACTGTGCATGGACTAGCTGTGCATGCCGCAGCCTGACGCCAAGTTACGGGCCACTGGAGCCCTTATTCGGGATGCCGACACTGGCGATCTCGTTTGGTATCGTCCCAACTTGTCGCCGCCGAGGAAAAAGAGCCCGTCAGCGGCGAGCAGCGGCGATGCAGCTCCGAGGACCCTCCGCCGCCACAACTCCCGGTCCAGGCCCGTCAACCGACGATCCGTGGCAGCTGCCTCCAGCGACGTAGGCACGTTCGATGTTAGCCTGCACGAGACGAGAGCAGGCGACCAGATTTGGAGTGAGACGCTTTCGTCAGAGTCAGAGGCTGCTGCTGCCAAAAGCCTCCGCCGCCGCAACTCACGCTCTCGCAATCGTCCACGTCTACGTGGTACAGTCGCGAAAGCTAATGACGCGAACGCCGTCACGGTGCTCACGCTCGACGGCGCTACGGTAATGCTTCCCACAGTGCAGGTATTCTCCAACTTTGTTGAGGGCGAGCCGCGGCGAAAGAGTGACTGTGCCGTCAGCATAGCAAGCGACAGCAGCGATTCAGGCGGCGAGAACCAGCCGCCGCGAGCCAGCATCGCCGCGCTCCAGCGCGCCCGGCAGGCGCGGGCTTCAATGACAGAGGAGGAGTGGCGAGAGCGTCACTCTCTGTCGAGGGCAAACGCCCTCCAGTGGCTGCGGGGCAGGGAGGAGGAGGAGTGGCGCCGAAGCTCGCTGTCGCAGCCACACGAGTTTGTCCTCGACATGCCGCGCGGCCCTCCGCTTGGCGCAAAAAGCTCGGTGGTGCTCGGCCCCTCTCTGTTTTGCTGGCGCTGCCTCCGCCCCTCGCGGCTGTGCTGCCTCGTGATCGCCGTGCTGATCATTATTACAGCCGCCATTGTGGCTGGCCTCGGCCTCGGTGTGTCGCAGGGATGGTGGTTGGCTGGCACGCCCCTTGCTATTGTCGCTCCCCTGCCACTGCCCCCACCGTCACCACCGCCGCCTTCGCCACCGCCGACGCCACCGCCATCGCCGCCACCGCCATCGCCGCCTCCGTCGCCGCCGCCGGCTCCTCCGCCGCCATCACCACCCCCGTCGCCACCACCCTCGCCTCCGCCACCGTCGCCGCCGCCCTCGCCGCCGCCCTCGCCGCCGCCGCCCTCGCCGCCACCATCGCCTCCGCCGTCGCCGCCGCCACCCTCGCCGCCGCCCTCACCGCCCCCGCCCTCACCGCCGCCGCCTTCACCACCGCCTCCCTCTCCACCGCCGCCCTCGCCGCCGCCGCCCTCGCCGCCACCGCCCAGTCCACCGCCACCCTCGCCGCCGCCTTCACCGCCGCCTTCACCACCGCCGCCCTCACCGCCCCCGCCGTCACCGCCGCCGCCTTCACCACCGCCTCCCTCTCCACCGCCGCCCTCGCCGCCGCCGCCCAGTCCGCCGCCGCCCAGTCCACCACCGCCCTCACCGCCGCCTTCACCACCGCCTTCACCACGGCCGCCCTCGCCGCCTCCGCCATCACCACCACCGC
>NW_005199770.1:1183249-1183793 GCF_000372725.1 Emiliania huxleyi CCMP1516
GCCCACCGCCGCCCTCTCCTCCTCCACCCTCGCCGCCACCGCCCTCTCCCCCCCCACCCTCGCCGAAAACGGCAAGGCCGCCTCCATCGCCGCCACCGCCGTCTCCGCCTCCATTGCCGCCACCGCCGTCTCCACCACCGCCCTCGCCGCCTCCGCCGTCACCGCCACCGCCCTCACCACCTCCGCCCTCGCCGCCTCCACCCTCACCGCCGCCGCCATCGCCGCCGCCTCCCTCGCCACCACCACCCTCTCCGCCTCCACCCTCTCCGCCTCCACCCTCGCCCCCTCCCCCATCGCCGCCGCCGCCCTCACCACCACCGCCCTCGCCGCCGCCCCCGTCTCCACCACCGCCGTCTCCGCCGCCCTCTCCTCCCCCGCCCTCGCCGCCACCACCGTCGCCGCCGCCCCCATCGCCACCACCCTCACCGCCACCACCGTCGCCGCCTCCGCCGTCGCCGCCGCCGCCGTCTCCTCCGCCGCCGTCGCCGCCGCCGTCACCGCCGCCGCCGTCGCCGCCACCGCCATCGCCGCCGCCGCCGTCGCC
>NW_005199770.1:1185539-1219189 GCF_000372725.1 Emiliania huxleyi CCMP1516
GCAGAGCCACAGCCCCTGGGCTAGCTGCTGGCGCCAACTACCTCAAGGCCGGCGCACGCGCCGGCGATAGACTACGCCAGCAACTCTCAAGGGCTCGCACTCTCCTCACCACCACCGCGCAGTATACATCACGTACCGATGGGTAGAACACTCGTTTGCAGCGGGGCGGCGCGGAGAGAGAGTGGAGAACGCGTCGCGCAAGACCCTTGCTGACCACCCCAGAGGCACCGCGGTGCGACGTGCGAGGAGGTTGCAAGAGGCGCACTCGGCGACCTCCGACGAGCCCGCAGGCCGGATCCAGGCGGCCACCGGCGCAGCCCAGCTCGCCCCTGAGCTGGGCTGGCCAGCCACGGGCCAGGGACGCCCCGGGCGGGGCGTACAGAGGCGCCGCGCGTCGCGTAACGCGAAAGTAAACGTTCTCGAATCATACCCACGTTGCACGTATACTTAGCCCAAATGCAAAAATGAAAAAAGGAAAAAAATATGGCACGTCGTCCCCGCCCGTTAAGCCCGATGCGAGGGTAACAGGGTCTGGTCTCTAGATTTTTTTCCTGTGCATACCAAGACACAGTATACCCCTTTGCTCGCCCGTCGGCCGCTGGGGCTCCCCAAGCGGGTGTTCTGGTGCCTGGAGGTACTCGAGTATGTGTATCGCGCGCCTTGCGGGGGGGTGCGGTAGAGGTAATTGAGAAAGGCCTGGAAAGAGTTGAAGGTTATCTTACGTAACGAACGGACGTTGGCAGCGGCGCGCGGTCGTGCCAGCTCCCTGCTTTCAACGACTGGTTCTGACTGATTTCGCAAATTCAGCAGAGTTACCAAGTCAGCAGAAGCTAGAAAGCTGAATGGCGCAATGCGTTTCCGTTCGCCTCGGGAAAAGGAGCCGCGCAAGGTCCAGTGTAGCGCCGCGACGGACCTCGCCCTCTCTCTCTCGCGCGCAAGGCACAGGGCGGCGCGGCGAAACGCCCTGGAAAAGCAGAAGAGCCAAAAGGGCCTAGTCTCGGCATCTCTTGCCAACGCCGGCGCTGAGGGTTGGGCGGAGCTGCGGAGGGCAACCGGCGCGGCTGCACAATTTCGCCGGGCGGCGCGGAGAGGTGCAGATGGCGGCGGCGAAGGCGGCGGCGGCGGCGAGACTAGAGGCGACAAGGGAGTGGGCGGGAGATGGGGCTACGACATCCTCAACAGATGCGCCGGTGTGCCGGAATCCTCTTGCCACAAGGAGGAGGAGGAAAGCATTCCGTGCGAGCCTAGTGAAGAGAAGCTCGTGCGCACGCTCGAGGTGCTGCGTGTCAATCTGCTGCAGCTACAGGGCGTTGATCACGCGGCTCAGACCTTTGGTGCGACTGTCCTTTTTCACTTTCGCATGCCCGGCGGCGCGCTAGATGAGGACCTGATGTGCGACCTGCACGAGAAGGACGCCGAGTTTCCAAAGGACACCGGTCGGCCCGGCGCAAAGTGGTTCCTGCAGCAGGTTGACTTTCCCACCGCGCTGGACTACACAATGCAGCAGCAAAAGGCGGTGCAAATTGGGAGCGATCTCGACATCGTGGTGCGCGTGCGCGGCACCTTCTTTGAGTCGATGGAGCTGGAGGACTTTCCGGTCGACCTGCAGCGTCTGACGGTCGTCATCGCCTTCAACTGCGCCAACGAGGGCGTGGTGCCGCTGCGTTTCGGTGGCCTGCAAAACGTGGCGCACAGCGTAAACACCAACACCTTTGCCCTCGCCAACGTGTGGTACCTCCATCCCAGCCTCGTCCTCGAGCGAGCGGTGCTTGAGCTCATGCCAGGCAGGACGTATCCGGCGCTCAACGTGACGGCGATAGTCGAGCGACGGCCCAATGCCTTCTTGACCAACGCGGTGCTGCCGGTGGGCGTGCTTGGGCTCATCTCGCTCTCGACGTTTCTGCTTCCGTACGACGATACGGCCGACCGGATGGAGCTCTCGATCACGATCCTGCTCACCTCGGCCACGTACAAGCTCTTCACCGCCGCGTCCATCCCTGAAGTGGCCTACTGGACTCTGCTCGACAGGTACATCATCTCCAATTTCCTCATCATGACACACATCACCATCAACGGAGCCGTCATCGGCTACTTCGACTCGCAAGAGGCGCACGTCGTGCTCGCCATCCTCAACACGTTCTTCTACGTGGTGGCGCACGCGCGTTTCGCGTACGGCTACTCTTGTGCGAGGCGCAACAACGCGATGGTGGTGCTGAAGGAGCTGGGGTTCGAGATCAACGATGATGTGTTTGAGCGGTACCACCGCCTCACTGCCACTAAGAAGCCGGCCAGCGCGAGAGCCTCGAGATGGTCCAGGGCGGCGAGGTGGCTGCCGGCATCGACGCGCCTCTCGCGCGTGACCCCGGCGCGCCTCTCGCGCGCAAGCCGGCAGTGCAGCACCACCGAGGACCGCCTTGCGAGGCCCTCGAGCGGTCCGTTGGCGGCGGTCAGCGGTGAGCCCCCGCGATCGGCGAGAGTGCACCCTGTGGAGGCAGCGCCGCCACTCCCCGGTTCGGCGCCGGCCGAGGAGACCAGCCGCCGCCCCCCGACGCTGCGGGAGCTGGAGAGCAGGGGGCAGGGCGGGTCAACGTAATGCAGGCAGTTCTTGTTGCTTCGCCTTTTTTTTCAGCGCCGCTCAAAATGAAAAGACGGACGACTTGCGTCGATGCTCAACCGCTCCACGCCACGCCGCTTGGGCGGTGGTTGCGAGATATTTTTTCTGAGCGGGCCGCTCAAAACGAAAATGGCTCGCTCTTCCGTGTATGCCGTACCGCGCTCGCCGCTCGCGCCGCATGACCCCAACGCGATCCTCGTCGCACAGCGCCCCGCCGCCGCCAAGCCGCAGACGCTCCGCTTCCACGAGCTCATCGCGGGCGCCTCGCACGACCCGGCGCGAGCACCGCCTCGCCTCACCGATACCGAGCGCTCGCCTCGCCACGCCTCACCGAGTCTCTCCTACGCAGGCCTGGGCGCGGCGCATCCTCTCCGCGCTCAGCGGCGCCGAGAAGTCGCTCCTCCGCGACACCCAGCCCGCCCTCACCGCCGCCATCGCCACGCTCCTCTCCTCCTCGGAGCTTGTCGGCCAGGACCTCTTCCGGCTGACGACACACCTGCTCGCGGTGAAACGCACATGATCGCCCTTCGCAGCTCCCAGTCCGGCTCCCGATGGCGCGCCTCTCGACGAAGCCGGCACGCTCACCACCTCTCTCCTCGCCGCCCCCGCAGCACGTCTCCGACGCCGCCTGGATAGAGGCCGTCCTCCCGCCCTACGCGGCGCAAGAGCCGAGGCTCGTGGCCGAGTCTCTCGCCGCCGTCCTGCTCAACGGACAGCCGCTCGCCGCCGAGGCGGCTCGCTGCCCTCAGCGCGCGCCCAGCTCCCAACCCTCTTCCTCCCACCAACACCCTCACCGCCAACCCGCCCCGCCCGGCTGCCCCACCGCCCCTCGCGCCCGGCGGTCCTCGCGCGCAGGCGCTCCTCTCGGCGCTGCTGCGGCACGCCGCCTCGCCTCGCTGCGGCCCACGGCTGCAAGTCGCACTCCTCTCCTCCCTCGAGCCCGTCCTCTTCGCATGGTCAGACGCCGCGCTGCAGCCGCACTCGGCCGCCCTCTTTGCCGCCCTCCGCGCGACCGCCTCGTCCCCGCTCGGCGCGGTCAGCGCCCCGTGGCGCCGCAAGCCTAGATGCGGGACACGCGCGCACCACTGCCTGTCACGTGCCGCTGGAAGCCATATTCCGGCCGCACGGCCCCCATCCCTCCCCGCCCGGTCTCGAACCCACGTGATCCGCGCCGAGCATCGAGCCGCTGCACCATGCGCACACATGCTCTTCAACAACCCCGCCTCCCACCCCTCCTTCAACACGCAGGCACCGCGCCGTCCGAGCCGTCGCCGCCCGCCGCGGGGCGAGCTGGGCAGCGGGCTTGGCAACCCTCCCTGCGCCGCCGCCCACGCCGCCGCCGCCCGCCCCGCCGCCGCCCGCCCCGCCCGTCTCGTCGCCCGCGTCGGATGCGGCATCGGCGCGCGCCTCCCACAGGCCCCGGGTGCGTGACGGCCCTGCCCGGGTGACGCGTCCCGGACGTACCAGGTGAGCTCTCCCGAGAGCGTCTACTCGGCCGCGGGATCCGACAGAGCGACCGGCCTCACTCCTCTGCTGGCGACGCTGCGCATCCACAGCCCGCCGCAAGTCTACAGCGCGCCGTCGCAAGTCTACAGCGCGCCGCCGCCCTCTGCGGCGCGTCCGGAGCGGCCCCTCTTCAGCCCCGTGCCGTGCCGCCTTCCTGGCGGCCGCCACCGCCCCTCCCTCCACCCGCGCCACCCGCGCCGCCGCCTGCTCTGGACCACCGCCGCCGCCGCCGCCGCCGCCGCCATCGCCGCTGCCGTGGGCTCCTGTGGCCCGCTTGCATGGTCCGAGGCTGCGGTGCCGGCCATGTCGGAAGCGCGCGGCGGGGCGGAGAGGTGCGCCGCCTCTGTCGCAGTGGCTGGCCTGGAGGCGGCGCCGGCGGCCTGGGGGGCGATGGAAGCGGCTCTGGCGGCGCTGCTGCTGGAGCAATGCGACGCCGCGCTGCCGCCGAGCTGTGACGCGCCGCCGCAGCCTGCAGGGCGAGCGGGCGAGCCGAGCGGCGTCCGCCTGCCCCCCTCGCGGCTGGGCGAGGGTGGCGAGGATGCCGGCCGGCCGGATCTGTTGGACGCAGACCGCTGGGAGACGTTTCGTGCCGCCCTGCAGCTGCCAGCTCTGCAGCTGCAAGCTCAGCAGCTCGCCGGCAGCATGCGGCCGCCCGAGACGTTCCTTGACGGGCCAGTTGGACTCGAGGAGCCAGTTGGACTCGAAGCGACCCACACACCGGACGAGTTTGGGATGCGCAACACGTCCGCGCCTCTTGACGACCTCTCCGCGCTTCTGACGCTCGAGTACACGCCTCTCCTCGACGAGCCGCCCGCGCCTCCCCTCCTCCCGGCGGCAGCGGAGCGGCAGGCAGCGCATCCGCTCGCGGGCCGCCGGCTCGTCGGCGCCATCTCGACGCACCCTCGCCTCGTGTGGAAGCCTCAGCTCCCGCGCTGCCCCGCAAAGTGCGGGCTCGCGCCAAACAACCGCTCGCTGCCGCGCCCCGACGCCTCCACCGCCGCCACGACCGCCTCCACCACCGCTCTTGCCTCGGCCGCCGCCGCCACGCCCGCCGCCGCCACGCCCACCGCCGCTGCAACCCGCCGGGTGCCACTCCTGGCGGTGGCTGTCGCCGCTCCGGCCGCCTCCGCGCCTCCGGCGCCCTCGGTGGCGTGGCGGACGCGGCTGCCGGAGTGGTCTCTCCCGAGCTTTGCGCTCGCCGTGCGCGGCCTCGCTGAGGCTGCCCCCTCCGCCCCTCGTGGCGTCCGCTTTGGGAACGCACATGACGCGCCGAGGGCAACCCCTCGTAGGTGCCGCTCGCCTCTCCGCTCGCCTCTCCGCTCGCCTCTCCGCTCGCCTCTCCGCTCGCCTCTCCGCCTCTCTCCTCCCGGGCGCGGCGCGGCGCGGCGGCCTCCCTCGCGCTCGTGTTGTGCGGCCGCAGCGGCAGCGGTGCGCCCGACGGGATCGACGTGATGGCACACCCAATCCACGTCACTCTCGAGCGGAGCCTGCCGCAGCTCGCGCCGAGGGAACACACGTTCGTCGAGGCTGCCACCGCCGCCGCGCTCCAGCACGCCTCCACCCTCCCCGCCGCCGCCTTCCCCGCCGCTGCCCCCCCCGCCGCCGCCCTCCCCGCCGCCGTACCCGCCGACGCCCTCCCCGCCGCCGTCCCCGCCGCCGTGCCCGGAAACACTTCGTCGATTTGCCCCTGGGCGCCCGTGGCGCGGCCCTCCACCGCCGCCGTCGGCCTCCGCCCGTCCACGCCGTCCTCCTCGCCGCAAGAAGCGCCGCGTGTCCGTGTCCTCTTCGCCGCCGCGCAGCCATTTCTGCAGCTTGCGGTGAGCGCGACGCCCTCGCTCGCATCACGAGGAGAGGAGGCGCGCCGGCATGAGTCCCGCACTCCCGCCCCGGCCTCCTCAGGTGGTCGCCGGCACACTCCTCAGCCTGCTCGGCTTGCTCGCCTTGAGAGCCGGCGCGGCCCAGTCTGCCCGCGCGCCGGCTGCTTGCGGCTCTGCTGCGGTGGCGGGCCACCGACTCGCGGCGCACGCGCGCGGGCGTGTCGCCTCACAGCGACCCGCCCCCGCCGTAGGTGGCGCAGCACGTGCGAGGCCTCGCAGTGGCGACGCCGCGTGCGCCGCCGCCTCTGCCGACGCAGCCGCTGCCGCGCACGCCTGAGTTTGAGGCGGCCTCGCGGGGAAGGAGCCGCCGCATGGCGCACGGCCGCGGCTCTCACCGACTCAACCGTGCGCGCCAGGTGACTCCGAGCGGCAAGGCTGCGCTGCGTGGGCTCGCGGGACCGGCGCCCAGCATGGCGGAGGAGGTGGCTGGCTTCGTGCGTGGCCTCGCCCGGGCGCGCGGGAGGGGCCGGCGGCCTCCGTACTGGAAGCGCCACCCGCATGAGTCAAACCCTGTTGACGGTGCAGGCGACTCCCCACCTCCCGTCGGTCTCTGCCAGCGACGCGTCGGGCGAGGAGGCGGAGCAGGCCGGCAGCAATTCAGGCGCCATTCCTGGCAGACGCCACCGCGCGGTTGCCATTTGGCGGCGATGGGCCTCGCTGACTTGTGCCCTCTCTTGATGGGTAGGTGTTGCGGCCGCGACAATCGGCCCCAAGGACCTGATCGGTCTTCTCGCCGGACAGGCCGATGCCCAGTGACGTCGAGCTGCGGTGCCGGAAACGGACGGCCGATTGACTCGACCGTTGCTGACTCTCCGCGGTGGGCAGAACAGGGGATAGGGAGGCTCGCTGGCGCCGGGCAGGAGCCAGCTCGTTTTGGGAGAACCACGTTGATCATGGCGCAATAGGGACGGACTCGGCCACGTATCTAGACACGCTGGGAGCGGGAGATCAAGAAGAAGGATCGGGCAACGGCACCCGTCACTACATATCATATCACGCCCAGTTTCAGCGGCCGTGTGAGCGCCGACAAAAGGGGTCCCTCTAAACTGAAAAATGAGAGCCTTCGCACTGCGCGGCTCTGCGGGGATATCGCCTCCACGATGCTCGATGGTCGCCACAGCCACACCCACACTCTGAGTCACTCTGCGCTGAGAGATGCACTCGCACTCTATGCGAGTTGCAACTTTCTCGCGCCACCGTCCACCCTTCGTACGGCTGTGTGAGCAGCCTCCCGGCGAGACCTCGAGGGACTGCACGCGTGCCCGCGCGGCGCGGTGCCCAGCCCATCGCCACGATCGCTCACAAGAGAACGCACCCCAGAGTACGAGAGACCCTTCCCCATGGCTGCCACTGCGCCAGCTGTCCTTGCGCGCGGGCTAGGCCGCCTCCCGCACCCTGGCCCTCGCAGCGGCACCTGACGCGCGCCTCGCCTTGGCTGCGGCGAGCGCCGCCTCTGCTGCCGCCGCCGCCGCTGCCGCCTCTGTCGCCGCCGCCTCTGCCGCCGCTACTGCCGCCTCCTCCGCCTCCTCCTCCGCTGCGGCAGCCTCCTCCTCCTCTGCCGCTGCCACGGCCGCAGCCTCAGCCTGCCGGCGCGCCTCCGCTGCCGCCTCCGCTGCCGCCTCCTCGCCCTCCTCTTCGCCCTCCTCCTCGCCCTCCTCCTCGGCCGCCTCCGCCGTCTCCTCCTCGCCCTCCTCCTCGCTCGCCTCGCCCGCCGCCTCTCCCAACGCCTCCGCCAATCCCTCGACCGACGTCTCCGGCGTGATGCCGAACCGGATCCTGTCCTCGTGGAGCTCCGCGAGAAGCTTGAGCAACCCCTCCCTGTCCAACGGCGCGGGCTTGGCTGCCGCCGCCTCTGCCGGCGCCTCCTGCGACGGCCCAGCGCCGCCGCTCCGACCGCCCTTCTTCTTCTTCTTCTTGCCCTTCTTGCCCTTGGCGCGCTTCTCCGCCTCGACCTCCGCCAGCAGCTCGTCGGCGTGCCGCGCCGCCTCCTTCTCCTCCGCCGCCCTCTGCGCCTCCCTCTCCGCCGCCTCCGCAGCCCACACCGCCTCTTTCGCCGCCTTCTCGGCCGCCGCCTTGGCCGCCGCATGCTCCTCGAGGGCGCGCACGCACTCGGCGCGGCCCTTCGCCTTGGCCCATTGCAGCGCGGTCTTGCCCTTCTTAGTGCTCAGCGTCATGTCTGCGCCCGCCCGCAGCAGCTGACGCACCACGGCGGGATGGCCGTTGGCAGCGGCGAGCATCAGTGCTGTGAAGCCGTTGTTGGCCTGCAGGTTGATCTCTGCGCCGTGCCGGATCAGCGTGTCGACAACCTGCGCGTGGCCGTTGTAGACGGCCTCGATCAGCGCAGTGCCGCGAACCTTGTTTCGCTGATTGACCTCCGCGCCGTGCCGCAATGCCAGCTCGACCAGGTTCTCGTGGCCGTTCACGGCGGCGAGACCCAGCGCATAGCTGATGCCGTCGCTGGTCTGCAATGAGACATCTGCACCACGCCGCAGAAGCGCCTCGGCCAGCCCCGCGTGGCCATAGGTCATTGCGATCATCAGCAGCGTCATGCCGCTCCTGCACGAGCCGTCATCAAAGACGTACTCGAACGTCGCGTCGACCCACCCGCCGCCGTCGAGCCACGCCAGCACCGCCGCCTCCTCGCCTCGCCCAGCCGCTAGCACGACCTCCTCTGGCACCGTCTCGCTGCCCGGCGCGGCCTCCGCACCGCCCTCGCCGCTCGAGGCAGAGGCCGCGGCACTGGCGCCCGCCGCCGCCGCGCCTGCGGGTGCGCCAACCCCTGCGCCACCCGCCTCGGCCGACGGCGCCTTGCTGCGAGCTGCCGCCACCTCCCCGAGATACGTCCTGAAGGCCTCGACGCACTCGGCGTGGCCCTTCTCCTTGGCAATCTGCAGCGCCGTCTTGCCCGCCGCAGTGCGCAGCGTCATGTCCGCGCCCGCCCGCAGCAAGCGAAGCACCACGGCGGGATGGCCGTATCGCGCGGCGAGCATCAGCGCGGTGCCGCCGAAGCTGGCCTGCATGTTGATCCCTGCGCCGTGCCGCAGCAGCATCTCGGCCACGCGCTCGTGGCCGTTGGCGGCGGCGGCCATCAGCGCGGTGACGCCGTGCTTGCGGTCCTGCAGATTGATCCGTGCGCCGTGCCGCAGCAGCATCTCGGCCACCTGCACGTAGCCGTTGGCGGCGGCGGCCATCAGCGCCGTATAGCCTTCGCTGTCTCGCGCGTCCGCCTCCGCGCCGCGCTCCAGCACCACTTCAACGAGCTGCTTGTGACCGTGTTCGGCGGCGATCAGCAGGAGCGTACAGCCGCTCACACCGCGATGCACGCACGTCGCGTCAACCAGCCCATCCCCGGCGAGCCACGTCTGCACCACGCCGACCTTGCCGTTCTCCGCCGCCGCCTCGATCCGTTTCGGCAGCGCGAGCGGCGCGGCAGTAGCCGCCGTTGACGCGTGCCCGCGCCGGGAGGCGGCCGAGCCAGCCTTCGTCCGGCCGGGCATACAGACGGGCGGGGTTGCAGGTGCTGAGCGCTCCCTCTCTTCTCGGTTTGCCTCCCGCGCTGGGCTTCGAAAAAAGAACTCCCCGTCGCCCGCGAAAAGAATTTTGCCCATGTTTTCTCTTTCGTGTGTGCTGCTGTGGGCCTGCCGCATCCCGCTCCCCACCTGGAAGAGGATGACACCGCAACCGCACCCGGTCTCTCATGCTCGAGCTCGGCTCAGCGGTCGACATCGTCCTCTCCTCGGTCGAGGAGCGGTACGAGCTCGCCACCCCGTTCCGCAGATCTTTCTCTCCCTCTCTCCTGATTCGGAGCCATGCCAGAAAATCCTAATACTCGGGTGGACAACACACGCAAACTCCAAACAGTTACAGAAAGGTACAGAATTGCACAGGCGTTTCACACACAAGTAACAGCGAGGCCACCTCGCTGCCAGGCCACATGCATGTCGTGCAGCCCAGCGGGGACGGGGAGCCGGCGGCTGGCCTGCGACCAAAAACAATGGCACCGGCGGTGGCCCACGCGGTGGTTCAAGACGGCTTTCAAAGTAGCGCAGGTCGGTCAGATCTCAGATGTCAAACTCGCCCACCCAATGGCCGTGCAGACCCAGCGGCACTCGGCTGGGAACTCGAAATAGCGCGGCTTGCTGCATGGTCTCGCCTACGACGCAACCGAGGCGCACTTCTCAGCTTCACCGCTTCCAAGCAGCGCCACATGGTCCGGCGTACCGTCGATGAGGGAGACGAAGCTATCCCCGTCCCGCTCGTCATGCACGAAAGTAATCAAATACGCGGCGTCGGAGGCGTCTGCTGCCTTGGCGCCCGCTGGCGTGGTGTCGGCAGCCGCGCCCGCCTCGCCGTCCCCCGTCATCGCACCCGAGGTAGACTCTGAGAGGCTGGACGCTGCTGGCGCAGTGGCCCGTCTCACCACACCATCCACGGCCCTGCTCCCGCCTCCGCCCGACGCCGGCCTCACCTTGGGCACGACGATCGGCTCTCCGCCCCAGCGGCCGGGCCCGAAGCGCGCAGCCTTCTGCAGCCCACCCCCGCCGCGCGCAAGCTCCCATTTGATTATGCCCCCGAAGCGCGCGTCGCCACCGTCCATCTCGCCCGAGAAGCCATAGCGGGCCGGGCGGCCGACGTAGTCTGGGGCGAGGACAGGGCGGCTGGTGGGCGAGTGACGAACGCGAGAGGGTGGCGGAGGGCCGCACCCGGGTGTAGGCGGCAAAACTCGGTGTTGCGCGTCTTGTCGACCATCCGCGTCGTAGCGGTACCCGTGCGAAGGTCGAGCACCACCTGCAGGGCACGAGTCGCGGGGGGTTTTGCCCCCCACCGGGTCCCACTTGTGTCCTTCAAGACAGGCTAGACGCACCTCGGCCATGTACGCCTCGTTCTCGGGGTTGGCCGAGCCGTCAAAGCTCGTGCAAACTGGCGACCATAGCACAATGGTATCGCCACCGTCCTCCTCCCACGCGTTGAGCGGATGCACGACTCCGAGGGGAGCATCGAGCGTGAACCACCTAGGAGGGCGGAGAGCGCGGGTGAGCGAGGCAGGGGCGGGCTAGGCTAGCCGTGCAAGGGAGAAGGCGTGCCGGATCTCCGACTCAGAGGTCGAGTCGAGGGGCGCCACGCCAATCCGACCTGGCCGCGAGTCGTCAAAGTGTCCAAAGGTTCCCGAGAAGACGGCGTTGAGGCCGACAGTGATGGACATGTCGAAGAGGAGAGCCTGGGGGGGGGGGGGGGATAGGAGGGAGGGGGGCGCGGCGACCTCCGGCGCGGCTGCGGAGGCGCGTACGTAGTGGTCCGTCACCGCGAGGTCGTGCATCAGCCCAGAGGCGTACTGCGGGTCCAGCTCCACCTTGCGCATCAGCTCGAACTTGCCGTTCGGCGCTTGCCGCATCCGCCCCCACCACTTGCGCGCCGTGGCGCCAAAGCTGTAGCCGTGAAAGATGAGGTCGCCCGAGGGTGCGTGCACCTTTGGGTGTGCCGTGAATGGGAAGTCGAGCTGCCCATCAAAGTTCTCAAAGCCGTGAGACACGACCTCGCCCTCGCCTGTGAGGGAGAACTCAAACGGCAAGCCAGTCTCTGCCAACGCAAAATGCCTCTTGCCCCAGGTCATGATGGCGGTGTTTGCGACCGACCCGCGCAGCATGTCCATTCCTGCGAGTTCCATCTTTGAGGTTGCCACGAGCAAGGCCTTCAGTATGCCGGGCACCCCCGCGAGCTCGCCCAGAGTCATGAAGTAGGTTTGCCCCAACTCCCGCTCGTGCTCATACCGATCCGTGGCCAGCCACGAACGGCTGTAGAGCGGCGGCGCACCCGCCGCCGCGCCGCCGGCGGCGGAGTCACCCCCGCCAAACCGCACCGAGTGGATCATCCCGTGCCCGTCGAACCAGTGCATACGCTTGTCGTAGCCATTGTCTGGCACCGGGTTTGGGCCGTTGCGCATGAAGCAGCCGGCGGGCATGTCGGGTGGCAAGGCGCCCTCGACCAGCTCAAGTGGTGTCGGCGGCATCGTGCTGTCCACCTACGGGTATCGCACCGGCGCACCCCGTTGCGCGCGACGCGTGCGTCAAGTGCACCAGCTGACACTCCTATCGATGACGCGTGGCGAGCTGCTACTGTCGCTGCACCGGAGCGAAGAGCCCATTGAGATACCTGGTCGGTTCGGTTGGCGCAGTGGGTGCGAGCGAGGGAGGAGGGGCGCGGCAATACGCTTGATGACTGCGCTGACGAGGTTGCAAACACGCGTTGGCGCGTGCGTGCGCGGTGGCTAGATGCGCCGCCCCTGGCTCCCTGGCTATGAATGCGCGGGGAAGTGGGAGGGCGGGCCGTGGCTCACGGATTCTCGGCGTTGAAGGCCTCAGCATCCTGCAGCTGGGCGAGCTGCCGGTCCAATGTATCAAGTTGCTTTGCGATCTTTTTCACCGGACACTGCGTCGGCTCCGCCGGCGCCGCAGCGGTCTCGTCACCAATGATCCGCGCTATCCGACTGATGTGGGCCGAAACGGGCGCAGGGGAGGCTCTCAGTGTATGCGAGCTGGCAGAGCACCGGCGCGCCCATCCGACGCGGTGTGGGGACATGGGTGGTGCGAGAGCTGCTGCGGCCTGGACGCAAACGGGTCCGCACACCTTCGTGGCGGCGGCTGCATGCGGAACGGGAGGCCCTCGGTATGAAGCCGCTTGAGCCCCCAGTGCAGAGGGAAGGGGAGCGCGCTGGTGAGCATGAGGATGTGCGAGAGCGGCGTCGCGCTCTGCGCAGCGTGCGCCAGCAGCGCAGTGTCCACGCTGAGCACCATGGCGAGCCGCGCAGGCACTGACTGCCTGGACGGATTGAGTACACTCCGCGCCGCGAGTTTGTCGTTGGGCCAAAGCGCCAGCGCCGACGAAGAGTCCGCGATTCTTCGCGAACGTTGATTACTGAGGCAACCCAGCCCAATCTAACGCGAATTCTTTTCACCTCCAGCTCCTGCACCTCCGCGCGCCTCCCGTGCCGCACGCCTCAGGCAGAGGCCGCCGTGCTGCATTCGACGATGAGGTCAATCGCGACAATGCTCGCCTTCCTTGCCTGCGCGAGCGCGCTGAGCGTGCCAGCGCAGTGCGCTCTGCGGCAGCCGGCGGTGCAGCGCGCTCGCACTCCTCACGCCATGCTCGAGCCGGTCGCGACGCTCTCGGGCCTTGAGCAGCTCGCCGAGTCGCCAGCAGCCGCTGGGGCGGGGCTTCCGACGTCGGCGGTGCTCGCCGACGTCCTCGACGTCGTCCAGGGCTTCGCCGACTCGCCACTCATCCTGCTCGTCCCGATTGGCGCGGGCACGCTCGTCGCGAGCATCATCATCGCCATCCTCGTGAAGAGCGCCGGATAGCTGGGTCTCTCACATCGCCGCTTAGGGGCCAAGGCTTCAGCGTCGAGTCGATTGGATTCCCTCCATGCCTTTGATCTCTCCGCACTATCTATGTGTCGATTGGATTCCCTCAGTCTGCCAGGCTGGCCAGCACGAACACGTACGCCATGCAAGTTTCAAGTGGTTTAGTGCACGTGAGATTTTTAGGGCGATGCATGATAAAAACCGCGCGCCACAGGCTTCCACAGTCCAGTCTCCAGACAGAGCGTGTAGGCGTACGGCTAGCGCTCATCAGCACCTCAGGCTCTCAGCTCACGCGGACCGCGGCGGCGGCGCGGTTGTTCGCGTCGCGACGACGGCGTAGAGCGGGTCGCCCTGCGGCTTGCCGCCGCCTCTCCTCCTCGCGCTCGGCGGCGTGAGGTCGACGGCTTCGGGCGGCGTGAGGAGGCCTGGGGCAGGGCAGGAGGTAGGCCGAGGTCAGGCAAAGAGACGTCTCCGGACTCCGTCCGCGGGCGAGGGCTGGGGGGTCGCTCCTCCGGCGCCGTAGTGGACGTAGGAGCCGACGGTGTAGACGTGCTCTAAGTCATCCTTGCCGGTCCACAACGCGACCGCCTTCGAGAAGAAGAGGCGGTTCGAGAAGACGAATGCAACCTCGGAGAAGAAAGAACACGGGAAAGTTGAGTAGTTCATTCCTCAATAGGGGAGGCTCGAGAAGATCAATACAACCTTACCGCCCGGCCTCAGCACGCGAGCAGCCTCGGCGACGACCTCGAGCGGTCGCACCTGCGGGACGTGTCATGGACGTGTCATGGACGTGTCAAGGAGGTGTCCTCCCGCGCCGACCTCGATCAGTCGAACCTACCAAAGTCAGTGCAGCAGAGGGTGGTGGACGTGTGCGTGTGCTGCCGGACAGCCGGCGCGGCAGCGGAGGGGGGAGGACCAGGTAGTCGATCGAGACGGTGCAGGTGACCGCGTCGAAGGAGGCGTCGGCGTACGGCAGCGCCTAACGACGCTCCGAGAAGAAGGCTCGGGGAAGGCGCCGGCGCGTCGAACGGGGAGGCGTCGGCACGTGGCGGCGCCGGGCTGCGGTTGAGATCTTGCACCTTGTACCCCGTCAGCACCTGTGCGGTTGCGTGGAAGGCAACGGGCGCCTCCGCTACCTCTCTCGCAGATCTCCCGCTACCTCTCTCGCAGATCTCCCGCCACCTCCCTCGAGTCTGCCGCGGCTCGCCGGTCTCTTCTCCCGTGGCTGGTGTTGTCCTCGGGCAACGCACCGGGTTGGCGGCGAGCTCGGCGGCGTTCATGCCGAGGCCCTCCACGCGGCCGAGCGGCGGGCCTAGGAAGTAGCACAGAGGAGGCAGAACACGGGTGCAGCCGAAGTGCAGCCGAGATACAGCCCGAGGTGCAGCCGAGGTGCAGCCGAGGTGCAGCCGAGATGCAGCCGATTGGTGTGTGTCGGTGGTATGATCCGTGGTGTCACGTCGTTGCCTGTGCCCGCCGGCGGGTAGTGGCTCACCCACGAGGAGCAGAGGTCAAGGACCTATGGGACACGAGACGGACATGTCACGGACGCAGCCTTAGTGCCTCACCGAGGAGCGAAGGGTGAGGACACAGAGAGAGGCCGCGGCGGTGCTTCGCCGGAGGCGGCGAGCGAGGCGAAAAGCTGCGAGTAGAAGCTCGTCGTCGAGGCGACGGCTGCGTCGTCGATGTGCTGGACAAGCTTCGGGTCGTCGTAGAAGCGCGAGTCGTCGCTTTCGTCGAGGCGGCGAAAGTCCTCCCGAGTGAAGGGCGCCGTCTCATCCCATGTCGCGCTCTCCAGCACGGCGCGCACCTCGCCTGGCTCCGCCGCCGACGTCGACGCAGGCAGAGCCAAGAGCACCGCGGCGCCCAGGTTGATGAGAGCCCGCCTGCCAATGCTCGCAGAGCCTGAGCCGGCCAAGAAACCGACTTGCTCTGCCGCTGCGAATCGCCGTGGTGCGATGCCGGACGTAACTGGGCTCATAGCTACAGGTAGGAGTCGTAGTAGCATTCGAGGCTTGGACAAACGAGCGGGGATCGAGCGGTACGCCAGCTCGTCGAAAAAAAACAAAAAACCGAGGGGATGTCCGTGTCTTCTGATAAACGCAGTATGGAAGATACAAAGAGACGGAGGAGCAACGAGCGCCCTGGCGTGAGCCGAAGACACTCCCTCCGTAGACACTGATCACACACGGGTGGGACAGGGTGGGTCACAACAACGAGGCACGAGAGCGTGCACGACAGAGCGACGGCGCAGCGTACCGCCGTCCAGCTAAAAAGCGGCGGCCGACGGTTGCTGCGCAAAGTGATCAGTTCTAAAATAGGTGCCGGGGCCCAACGGATAGATGAATCCGGGGCACCCTCCGCTCGAATCCCTGGCCGGGGTTCGAGGTGGCCCCCACCCTGGGGCCTCCCATCAAAGGGACTGCAGCAGAAGACGCCCAATCTTGCACAAGTGCAAGAACCATACGTCTTCTGATAAACGCAGTATGGAAGATACAAAGAGACGGAGGAGCAACGAGCGCCCTGGCGTGAGCCGAAGACACTCCCAACTGCGCTCCGTCACCGGTGTCGCGGTCTCCCCCACTGAGGGCGATCTGCGGGGGGGAGTCGCGCCGCCGGCATGTATCTGTGCAACTGTGTTTTTGCCTTGTCCCGTTTGATGGAGCAAAGTCACGGGCCGCCCGCGCTTGAAGGCGGTCGCGCCAGGCGCGGGCGGCACTAGTTGCCGGCGATCCGCTTGGGCAGCGCCCACGCTTGCCTCTGGCTGCGTCTCCATAGGTCGCGCGGCCCGAATGCTCAAAGTGAACGTCTCGCAAGCTGGCGTCGCTCGCGTAGCTGTGGCAGGGCGATCCTCCCTCCGGATGAGGGAGATCTCTAGCCTCCTAACGAGGTTGCCCTCCGGCTGGCTGTTGCCGACAGCAGTTAACACCTCCGCAGTTGCGTCGGTCGCGCCACAGGTAGAGACGTGGGTGCGACCGATCGTGCTACAACCTACACAAGAAGGAGTCAGCGCGAGGGGCGCCCCTCGCGCCCATGGAGAGGACGAAGGCCAGACCGGTGGACTCGTGGACAGCGCCTCAGCGGCTGCGTCTCTGCGTGATTCTTGTGGCGTACATGTGCATGTGCATGCACATGTGCATGTGCATGTGCAATTGTGCATGCAGAAAGCGGGAGACCTGCACGTGGCAAAATTGCCACATGCAGAAAGAGGGAGATTTTTTGTTTGTAAGCGGAGTCGTCTGAGGGGAGGGAGCTCCGGGCGTTTTTGATCGACAAAAACAAAACAAACACTATGGGCAATGAAACCGCGCGTCACCGCCACCGTCTTTGAATGGTGCAAGCAAGCCGGGGGTTCCGAGCTATGAACACGCGCCAGCTTGGCAGCCGGACGATAAGAAGCTCAGCCGCGTATCACCGCTCAAGCAGCACCATGGAGCCCATCAAGTGCAAGGCGATGGTCGCCTTCGGCGTTAACGACCTGCGCGAGGAGGAGGTGATCGTGGCGCCGCCCAAGGCCGGGGAGGTCCGCATGAAGGTCGCCGCACCTTGCCACGCCCGCGCCATGCCGACGCGTCGCCCACGCACTCAAGGTCCGCCGCGTGGCCGTACAGGTGATGTGCAACGCCCTGTGCCACACGGACATTTACACGCTGAGCGGACAGGACCCCGAGGGCCTCTTCCCGAGCATCCTTGGCCACGAGGCGGGCTGCGTGGTCGAGGCGGTCGGCGAGGGCGTCACCTCTGTCAAGGTTTCCTCTGCCTCGGAGCCCTTGTAAACCCGCCGGCTCCGCCGCGCGCCAACCTCCGCTGCCGCCTCCCAGGTCGGCGACCACGTCGTGCCGGGATACACGCCGCAGTGCAAGGGCTCGGACTGCATGTTTTGCATGTCGCCGAAGACCAACCTCTGCCCAAAGATTCGCGGGACGCAGGGCAAGGTGCCGCCACGTAGCTGCGCCCCTCGCCGCCGCCGCCGCCGCCGCCACCCACACCAGCGGCGAGGCAGCCCTCCTCTCCCCCGCCCCCTGGCCGCTCGCCGCCCGCCCGCTAAACTAGCCTCGCCTCCCGCCCTCCGCCGCCTGCAAACTCCCGCCCCGCACTCACCAGCCGCTTCGCCACCCCACCTCACCTGCCTCCCTCGTCGCCGCGTGGAAAGGGCGTGATGCCGGACGGCACCTCGCGCTTTACCCTCGCCAAGGACGGCTCCACCGTCTACCACTTCATGGGCTGCTCCACATTCGCAGAGTACACACTTCCTAGACACCTCCTAGACACCTCCTAGACACTTCCTAGACACTCCATGGGCTGCTCCACATTCGCAGAGTACACACTTCCTAGACACCTCCTAGACACCTCCAAGACACCTCCTAGACACTCCATGGGCTGCTCCCCCTTCGCAGAGTACACACTTCCTAGACACCTCCTAGACACCTCCTAGACACTCCATGGGCTGCTCCACATTCGCAGAGTACACACTTCCTAGACACCTCCTAGACACCTCCTAGACACTTCCTAGACACTCCATGGGCTGCTCCACATTCGCGGAGTACCACACCCGCCTCGCAGAGGTCTTCCCGCCCCTCTCCCTGTTCGGTCCACCCCTCTCCTCGCTCGCAGGTACACCGTCCTCGCGGAGATCTCGATCGCAAAGATCGACCCAGCCGCGTCGCTAGAGAAGGCGCCTCCTCCTCCCGCCACGGCGCACCTCGACCGTCCTCGGGCGCTCAGACTAGAGCGGAGCCGACGCAGGCGTGTCTCTTCGGCTGCGGCATCTCGACCGGCCTCGGCGCCGTCTGGAACAACGCGAAGGTCGAGCCGTTCTCGTCCGTCGCCGTCTTTGGCCTCGGCGCCGTCGGCTTCGCCGTCGTTCAGGCGGCCGAAGCAGCAGGCGGCCTCGCGCCGTCCTGGAGCCTGCCTGGACCTCGCCTGGAGCCTTCCCGCAGGCGGCCAAGGCGGTGGGCGCCTCCCACATCGTCGGCATCGACGTCAACCCGAACAAGCGCGAAGACGCGGCTCCTGCGAGGCGCCGAGCCTGGCCGCGCTTCCACCCCGGGCCTGCCCGAGCTTAGGTTCGAGATGGCCAAGAAGCTCGGCTGCGACGTCTGCTACAACCCAAAGGACCACGGCGACGAGCCGATGCAGCAGGCGGCCGTCGGGGGGGCTCGCGAGAGATCGCAATCTCCCGAGAGATCGCAATCTCCCGGCCCTGGCGCAGAACCCCACCCCCCACCCCCCACCACCTCGGCCGCAGGTCTTGGTTAAGAACTCGCCCACCGGCTTCGGGTTCGACTACACCTTTGACTGCACCGGCAACGTCAACGTGACCGCCCTCCTCGGCGCGCAGTGCGGCGGAGGGAAGGGCGCGGCTTCACACCCGTCTCTGCGAGCAGGCGATGCGCTCTCGTGCAACCTCGTGCAACCTCGTGTCATCTCGTGTCATCTCGTGTCATCTCTGCGAGCAGGTGATGCGCTCCGCTCTCGAGGCGGCGCACCGCGGCTGGGGCCAGTGCTGCCTCGTCGGCGTTGCCGCGGCGGGCAAGGAGATTGCGACGCGCCCCTTCCAGTTCATCACCGGCCGCCGCTGCTTCGGCACCGCTCCCGCCGCGCCGCGGCCAGAGGCGGCGGCGAGCACAGCGCGGCGGTCACGCGTGGTGTGTGGTGAGAGCAGGCACCGCGTTTGGCGGCTGGAAGACGCGCGACGCGATCCCGATGCTGACCGACAAGATGATGAAGGCGAAGGGCAGACCCTTCCGAGACTCTTTGCGAGACGCCTCTGCCCCCACCCTCTCTCGCTCCTCTCTCTGGCCCTGCCGGCTGCGTCCCGGGCTCACACATCTCTCGCGTCGCGCCGCCCTGTGACCTGTGCGCGGCGTGTCCGCAGGGCGAGATCGCCGTGGACCACTTCATCACCCACCGCTTCAACGGCGTCGGCGAGACGACGAAGGCCATCGACGCGCTCCACTCGGGCGACTGCCTGCGCGCGGTGGTCCACTACTGCTGACGGACTGACCGCGGTGCCGCGGGCCTGCAGGTGCTAGTGTGGTGGGTGAGTGTGCGTAGGTTGGGTTTCGCAATGCTTGAAACCGCGTCAACGAGGTGTTTTTTTTTCGCCGCGGATTGCGGCGACCCCACGCGAGTAGCTGGCGAGTAGAGGCCCCGGGCCCACCCTGCACCCAGGCGGCTGATGGTGCTCCCAAGCCTGCCGATGGACCTCCTGCCAAGCATCTGCTCGCACTTGCGCGTGCGCGACCTCATGGTCATCTCGCGAGCAGGCCGGACCGTTCGCACCATGATCGCCTCCGACGCACACTGCAATCGAGGATCTCGACCTGTGCTTTGCTCTCGGGCCCCGAGCGGCACGCGCTGCGGCATCTCTGCTTCCAGACGGGTGGTTTGGACTCTGCGCCATGCTCGTCCGCGAGGGAGGTGCGTGGATCGGCGATCTTGGCGTGGCGGCACCGCGCCGCCGCAGCTCCCGTGCCAACGACATGCTGCTGGGCTCAGCTGAGCGTCCGTTGATGCTGGGCCCTGACCACCCAGATTTTCCGATCCCAAACATGTTCATGTTTCGCCCGGTGCAGCGCACCGTTCTCTCGGTCGCCGAGTTTGAAGAGGCGGTCGCCGCAGCCGATCCCTTTGACACCATCTGCATCGCAGCCGACCTGAGCTTCACTCAGGCGGACATCGACCGCGGCATCTCCTCACTACAGAAGCCGCTGCGCCTCATCGGGGCCGATGTTGAGGCGCACGCTGAGGGTCACAGATTCGACAACGTCAACGATGGTGGCCGCCGCGGGGGCGTGCATTTTCCGATTCGCCGGCACATTCTGCGCGTGCTGAGCGACACCTTCTACGCCCAGGCTCCCGGTATCGCTCTGGTCAATCTGACGATTTTCGCTGGCAACATTGACGTGGCCGTGGAGCCCATCTGTGAAGAGGCGGTCTTTCCCGCCCTCCAGATTCAATGGGGTAGCGTGATGATCGAGGACTGCAACATCTTTGCACAGCAAGGAAGCGCCACCATCCTCCCAATGCGCACCTGACACACTACTACTACGCCGCATCATGCCGACGTGAGTGAGCTTACCAAGAAGGACTTCCTCGCGTCCAACTCGTGGTCCCGAGCGAAAAGGCCCACGATACCTTTCTCGGGGGCTATGATTACACTGGCCAGACGATTCACCCGTGGCGGCACGGCTGGAGCCAGTGACAGGCGAGCCGACTGCAGGAGGCCGACGCCGTCGACTCCATTGCGCAGCCTTTGATTGCGCACGTACATGTGTGAGCTGTGGCGTTTATGTGAGCTGTTGGCTGTGTGGGTCCGCCCGCAGGCGCGGTACATCCCGAGGCGGTGCACGGGAGCTTTTACAGGGTCTAGGTGTGTCTCGAGTAGGGCTCTCGCCGCCGACGTGGGAATGCTTGCACTGTCTGGCCGATGCGGAGTGCTTGCATTGTAAGGAAAAACGGAAATATTTTCTTTTTCACCCCAGCGCCTAGGATTCCGACTTTTGCGTTTTCCTGGGGGGAAAGGGTAGCGGCTAGGGTGGCATCGCGGGATTTGGCGTAGGGGGGTAGGGGGTGGGGCGTGGCTGCCACAGAGACGTCCGTTAAACGCCCAAATGGAGGGGGTAGGGGGATAGGGGGTCTGCACAGATGTGAACCCTACCCTACCCCTCACATCTCGAACCCAGGCTGGGAGGGTTGCGAGTGTCATGGACGAGCTGGCGCTCAGCCAACGCCGCCCGTCGTCACGCGACGGGTTTGTGCTCGAGGTTGGCTTTCTCGTGAGACACGTGCACACCGGCCGCCTCCATAGGATCATCGACATCGACTTTTGGGGTGGCGCGCATGACATCGGTGGGCACACGCTGATCACTGAGCTGGTGACTTCAGACGGACTCCCCCTCGACTCGGAGCCCGACATTTCCGATTCGGACGAGGAGGCGTTTGATGACGGACAGGTATACGCGCACGAGTTTTGCGGGCGAAACGGGAGCTTCGAACGCACCTCTTTCTGCGAGCGGTGCGACATCTACTTTTGTCCCGAGTTTGTGACGTGGTGCTTTGACAGCAAGCCGGAGCGGGAGTGGTTTGAGCTTGCGTACATCAACAAGTACAACCACAACGATCTGTGGGGCCCAAGGCTGCATCGCCGGAAGTCTTCCTGCCAGCGCTGCGAGGCAGACCGCCCGAATGGATTTGTCCTCTGGCAGCAAGTGCGCCGCTGGCTTCGTCTGCGGTCCGCGGCCGAGTACTGGAGCCGACTGGCGCACCACCCAAAGTACGTCTCCACGCACGCAGCCCTGGCATCGGCTGACCTCGCGGCCGTTCTCGCGTGACCGACATGAGATGACTCCATTGCATGTGTGAGCTGTGGGCTGTGAGGGTCCGCCCGCAGGCGCGTTACTTTCCCGAGGCGGTGCCCGGCGCCGAGCCTTTAGGGTCCATGTGTGTCGAGTAGGGCTCTCGCCCGACGTGGGATCGACCGCGCGGTCCCGGAGGCCGCGGGCCATTAGCGGCCGGGGGGGGTCCTGTCTGAGTCGTGTGTCGGCTTTATGTCTACGGCGAGATGCCGGTCCGGCTGTTGGGCGTTTTTGTTCTACACCATTCTTCGGGCACGCAGCTAGAGCCTGAGCCGTAGTACGCACGCGCCTTGTACGTAGCTAGCTGAGTGATGGCTCGCCGCGAGGCGAGAGTCTCGCGCCTCTACGTCTAGCCGCCGCACCTCTCTCTCCGCTCGCGCCTCGCCGGCCCTCGGTGGTCCTCGCCCTCGCGCCTCGCCTCGCACCCCACACTCTAACCACCTTGCACCTACTGTGACAGCAGTGAACACAAGTCGCAAACGAGTCTCAGAACTCCACTCCTATTCAGGGATCGCTGCTTGCCAAGCTCAGCGGTGGTGTAACGTCAGTGGTAGGAAGAGGCGAGCTCGATGGTCGTGCCGACTGGTTCGTCGTGCAGGGACCAGGGAGGCGCTCGGCAGAGGACCAGTTGGGGGCATGAATACCATGTTGTAACCGAACTTCTCCACGCTGCGATCTGGCACGCCCCACTTCTCCTCAATGATGAAAGCGAGCTTAGAAAGTGCAAATTCCAGATCACCCACTCCGGGGGTTTAGGTACAAGTAGCCCGGAATGCGGTTGCATACAAATGTATAGTGCTCCAAGTGCTACTTACTCTCTCTCACAGCAGACAGGCTCGACACAGGCGCGGGCTGGCACGTGCTGGTACAACACAGGCACGTTTAAAAAGAGCGAAAAAGCATAAAAAGAATTTGACAACAAAACTCTCTGCTCTCGCACAACACTGACTGGTAGAGAGAGAGAGCAGGCGGACATCGCTTCCAGGGAGGGGGGCGCGCTTCTCTCCACACCACATCCTAGGGGGGGGGTCCGACCCCCCCCAGAGGCTTCACCACATGCTGGGGGGGGGGGGGGGTCACCGCCGAGGACCCCCCAGAGACTCGTGGTCAGACCCTCCGAATAGGGTTTGTGGAGCGTCCAGACATGTACAGAATGTGCAGAAGGTGTACAGAAGACGTACAGAAGGTGTACAGAAGGTGTACAGAAGGAATGTACAGAAGGTTTTGCAGAAGGTTGAAGGAAAAGAAAGCTGCATGCGCTCTCACTGGCTGGTTGTACGGCCCTCAAGGCATGCCCAGACACAGGGCACAGGCAGCAAGGACTCTCTGTCTGTCTGGCTGGCTGGAGCAGTGACATCCACATTGTCGTGTCTGTGCAGCGGCCGGACAGTTCGGAGAGGCCATGGGTGTACCTGTGCACATTCTGCTGAAAAAGCCTGCTAGAGGCCTTCTGCACATCTGCTAAACGCCTTCTGTACATCTGCTAAACGCCTTCTGTACATTTTGCTAAAGCTTGCTAAAGGCCTTCTGCACATTCTGTACATCTTGTGGCGCGAAGCGGGGGCGCAACGCGCGCTTTGCAACGTCTCCCGTCGTGTCCGGCGATCGCCCTCATAAGCGGTCGTGCGATGCGGATGCAAGCCTTGGGATGCAGCCTTGGGAATGCCGCCATCACCCCGGGCGGCACCACCGCCGCGACCAGTTCGCCGGTGACCGAGCAAGCAAGCGGGTTGGGCAGCCGGGGTTGACGGGCGGCGCAATGGCCAAGGCTGCCCGGGTTGGCGGGGTTGGCTGAGTCGGTGGCGCCGGTCGCGCAGCATCTGCGGTGCCAGCCGCCGTCAAGGGAGGCACCGCGCCCAGGCTCGCGGGAGGAACACCATCCTGCTAAAGACGTTTGGCGATCTTCTATGGACAACGGCAGCAAAGCTACAAGTCTTTGAGATGGCGATGGCTGAACAAACCTTGCTGTCGGAGTCAGGAGGGAGCCCAATAGGGACAAAAAGAGTAGCTTATCGTGAGGCAATCGAGGCAGCTCGCAGCAAGACTGTCGCCGACACGAGCGGTGAAGCGGAGCGGGCGTCGGGCAGCAAGCGTGCCCGGAGGGGGTAGTTTTTTGCTTGTTTGTTGTTGTACACCGCCTTGAGATGTAAAAATCACATATTCAGTAAGAGTCTGATGGGCATGACCACACTTGGAGAGGTGTACAGAATGTACAGAATGTGCAGAAGGTGTACAGAAGGTGTACAGAAGGTGTACAGAAGGTGTACAGAAGGTGTACAGAAGGCTTCTGGTCAAAATGCAGCTATTCCACCCTTCACCATTTGAGCAGGCCAGCTCCCCAGCCCTGGCTTAATTAGTAGTAGATCTAGATCTTTCAAATGTGCTGCTCTCAAATCTAGTCTGGTTCAGAATGGCGTCCGCGGTCCCGAGATATTACGTAACAAAGGTTTCCCTGGACGCTCCACAAACCCCGGCGCCGGGAGAGCGCTTCGAGAGGAGGGAGGGGCGGCCCAAGGACGCAGCCGGCCGTGCCGCTGCCCGCGGGGCGGCAGTAGCTCGCAGGGCCGCGGCTCCCGCCCCGCTGGACCGGTTTGTGGAGGGGCGGGAGGAGGGTGATGGGTGGGTGGGGTGAGAGCTATGAAGCGCACCAAGGGGCCATGACATCGGCAAAAAAGAATTTAAACATGACAACTCTCTCTCACAGCAGAAAGGTGCGAACTGGCGCCTGGTAAGCACTTGGAGCACTTGGAGTGCAGTCATCCGCACATCCAGGGCCGGGGAGCTAAGAAGCGCACCCAGCGGGCCGGATGATTGGCATCGGGTTGCGGGCAAGACAGCCCTAGCGGCTCTGCAGGCGGCGCGCGGCGCGCCCCTCGCCGGTCTCCCGCACGCTCCTGAAGGCCGAGAGGGCCGAGAGGCGGGGTCGGTGACCCGGGGGCATGGTCGGTGCGGCCCGCGCCGCGCGCGGGCGCGTGGCAGCCCGTGAGTGCCGAGATCGGGTCTGTGCTTCGACGTAGCATGGGCCCCCGGAGGCCCATCTACAGCAGCGGCGAAGTGAGCGTGTTTGTGGTGTTGGTGTGGCGTCTGAGCTTTGATCTGTGACTAAAGCCGCTGACCACTGATGGATCCCCACCCGAATAACACACAGTGAGCGCCCCAGCGCTTCACTACGCCCTCCGCGCGAAATCGCTAGTGGTGCTTTGTGGCAGCACATTGTGCTTTGTGGCAGCACGGGTGCGGTGCCCGAGACCGAGACAGGTGCGAACTAGGGTGCGAACTCGCGTACACGGGAGAATTCTCGTTTTTCGCCACAGACCGAAGCCACAGCTGCCCAACTCGGTGCGCTCGCGACCGCCAAACGCGCGCGAGGGAGGGACTGGGCTCGTGGGCCGGGCGTCCGGGACGCGGTTGGGGCTGGTTGGGGGTGCAGCGCACCGGCTCGCCGCAGCAATAAACCGGTCTTGCCTGCTGTGTCGGAAAAACTCTCGAAAACTCTTCGCTCCTCCCGCATCAGGCGTCGCCCAGCTGCCTCGATGGTCGCCGAGCCCGTGCCGATGGTTTTCAAGACTGGGAGCAGCGCGGGTGCGCGGCGACGCAGCAGATCCCGGCTGCAAGTCTCCTGCAGAGCTCGTGCGTACCGACGCCGTCACCCGCTGCGCGCCTCAGGCAAGGTCAAGCAGGGCAAGATCACGAACGAGGACGTGCTGCGCAGAGAGGTGCCCTGGTCGGCCTTCAAGGCGCGCAGCGCCTCGCGTGGCGGCGTAGCGCTTTGCGGGGGGGGCTGGAGGGAGGCACTGTCGTGACGTCGGCGCGCACCCCGCCGCCCGTGCAGGAGAAGGGCATCATCTCAAAGGATGAGCTGGAGCTCATGTACCAGCTGGTCGAGATCGTGCAGTCGAAGTCGGTGGCCGCGCAGGCGGCGCTCATCGAGATGCGCTCCGCCGAGCACGCGCAGCTCTTCAAGGCCCTGCTCACCGGGGTGAAGAGCGCCGACGGGCCCTTGCGTTCTGCCGCGCTCGAAGCCTGGCGGCGGAGGGGCGGCGGTGTGGTCTGGCGTAGGTGAACAAGGACGAGGTTGTGATGTACATCCTCTCGCTCCTCGACGAGCTGCTCAAGCAGAAGCCAACCCTCGCCTCCCTCTTCCACGCCGCTCTCTACGAGTCTGGCGGCGCCATCGACGTGCGTGCTGCCTCTCTCCCCACCTCTCTCCTCTCTCCCCCCACCTCCCTCTCCTCTCTCCACACCTCTCTCCTCTCTCCCCACCTCTCTCTCCTCTCTCCCCCCACCTCTCTCCTCTCCCCCCACCTCTCTCCTCTCCCCCCCACCGCTCTCCTCTCCCCCCACCTCTCTCCTCTCCCCCCACCTCTCTCCTCTCCCCCCCACCGCTCTCCTCTCCCCCCACCTCTCTCCTCTCCCCACCTCTCGCTCCTCTCCCCACCTCTCTCCTCTCTCTCCCCACCTCTCGCCTCTCTCCCCACCTCTCGCCTCTCTCCCCTCCTATGTCGCCTCCCCACCCCTCCCCCTCCCCTCCCGCTCGCAGGCGAAGGCGCACGCCATGAAGCTGCTCAAGCACGAGGACCCCGAGGTGCAAAAGTACGCCCTCACCTGCGTCCAGCGCCTCATGGTCATCAACTGGGAGTACCTCAACAGCGGCAGCTAGGCCGGGCTTCCCCGTCCTCGGACCTGTCCGACGGGAGCCCCTCGATAGCAGCAGGCGGGACGCACGCGCCGAGACGGGCGCCGCCACTTTCCATCCCGCAGAGCGGATGTGGAAGGTGGCGGGCTAGTCCTTTTTGGCAGCGCACCGCCGTGGTCCGTCTCGCGCCGCTACTCGCGCCCGCACCCTCTGCCCACGACTTCCGGCATGGCGCCACACCGTGCTCCACTGCGCGGCTGTGTGCGGCGCGCGCCCCAAGGGACTCCTGTCCTCTCTACGTATGAAATGATTTTGGCGCTAGCTCGGACACGCGTACTCAAGTCGACACAGAGCAGCGGCTGGCGCGCGCACGCGGGTCGAGGGTGGGTTAGACAAGCTCGAAGCTGTCTGTGCTGCTGTCACTGCTGCGCTCCCGTCACCTCTTCTCCCCGTCGCTCGCTGGGCGGATCGAGCCGTCCCTCATCAGCCACGAGCCGTTTGGCATCACTCGCTGCACGTCGTCCGGGAGCGGCCGCGGCTTGCTGCGAGGGGCGAGATGGGAGGAGGCTGAGGTGGGTGGGAGAGGTCGTAGCGTGCGCGTGAGGACAGAGAGATGGAAGAGGCGAAAACGCTCCACCTGCCCTCCTCCTTCTGCTCAAAGTAGTAGCAGACGCCGAGGACGACGATGCACAGCCCCCACAGAGAGATGGTCTGGAACCCAATCTTGTTTGACGTGGAGGAGGGCGGCGGGATCAGAAACGTCCGCTGCCCTCCCAGTCTGCTGCTTACGCCGGCCCGCCGCCTGAGGCGGCGGTCAGCAGCGTACAGCATGCGAAGCACCTACGTTTGCGTTCAGGCTCTCGTTGATCGGGTGTTTGGCGGTCGAGACAGGCATGTGTCCGACAAGCGACTCGACAAGGCAGCCTGGCCCGCGCACAAAAAGAAAACCCCGCATTCTCAGTGTGCCCGTGGCAGTGAGAGACTGCCGGTGAGAAGCCGGAGGAAGGTCGCTACCTTCCACTGAGATGAGACCGCCAGTGGAGTTGGGATTCCACCGTGCACCGCGCTGCGAGCCTGTCGTGTCCCTTGTCAGGAGCAGGAGAGCCCCACCTGTGCCCCTGATCGTCCTTCCAAAATTCTGCTCGTGCAGGTTGGGACCCTGTCCTCCTCCCCTAAGCCCTATCCCTCTTTTGGGTTGTCTGTTTTCTTTCTGAGCAAGGTCACATGGACTGCTCTCCACCTCTCCCCTGTCGGTGAGAGATATGCTGTTGTGTCCCTGAGTGATTGAGTGTCGCAGTGTGACGGCGGGGGCCGCTGGCGCCACATGCGCACAATGCTACACTCGAGAACGGAGAAGCCGGGCCCGCACCAAGTCCAAGAAGTTTGTCTAACACGCTCTCCTCCTACATGTATAGCCGCACACGGAAACACGCCCATAATGCACAACGCGGCACAGCAGTAGACAGAAAAGTGTCAGGCGACAAGCGACAAAGGGCCAAGGACCGTCTACCCTTGCGAATGTTGACTCTCCCTAGTCGTACAGGTGCTTGGCGTACCAGCCGAGAGCCAGCTGGATGGCGCGTTGCTGTCCGACCGCAGCCGCGCCATCGGCCATGCCGCCGCTCTCGGTCCAGCTCTTGCCAAGGAAGCCCGCGGCGCGAGTCATAAAGCCGTGGGCTTGGTCGCGAAAGTGGACGCCATCAAACGGCACGCCCTGCGCAGCAAAGATGGATGCGAGCTCGCCATTGCTGTAGAGTGGCTTCTCTTGAGGCGTTGAGAGGATGAGCGTCGGTGTGCCCGCTGAGGCGGCCAGCTCCTGCTCGCTCTCGCCCTCGTACAGCTCCTTGCCGACTTGGCAGCTCGGGTGCGCCCAGACGCCGGCGTGGATCCGTCGGTCTTGGCAGGCTTTGGCTACGCCCCAGGCGCCCCAGCAAAAGCCGATGCTCCCCGTCTTCTCGATGCCGATCTCCGAGAGATGTTGCAGGACCGCCTCGACACGCGGCGAGCACCACGCCCAGTTGAAGCGCGCAAGCTCCTTTTTGCCGTCGCCCGCCTTGCCCGCGTTGTAGAAGGGCTCGATGGACCAGCCGTCGTAAAAGTCGGGCATGATCACATAGTGCTGAGCGGCGAGTGCGTCGCACACCATCTTGTGGTTGCCAGAGTCCATTCCGAAAACGTCGTGGAAGACCAGCACGGCCGTCCTTGACGCCGTCGGCGCGCCAGAGGTGTAGCAACGGAAGCCACCGCCGCCGCCGCTGCCGTCGACGCCGAGCGTGATCTCGTGTCCGCAGCACGCACCGCTTTGAGGCGCGAGCGCAACGTGCGAGCCCTTGGGGCAGCAGGGCGCTGGCGAGTCGACACCCACGGCCATGGCTCAAAGCAATGAGTCACGCCTTTTGCCCTTGGCGAGCCGGGGAGGAGATGTCAGCGTTTCAAGGCGTGCTTACTTGCTTGAATTTTTGGTTTCTTGCCATGTCGACGCACGCGGCGCAGAGCGCGCAGTCGGAGTGGCAGCACGCGGTGAGAGAGCTGAGAAGAGACGTGGATCGTGGTCCGCACGTCCCGGCCCGCGGCGCCACATCATGACAGAGGGCCCAACTTGAGAATCGTGCTTTGAGTTGGGTTGTTTCGTGTTGGGTTGGGTTGTGGTTGGGTTGGGTTGTTCCGCGTGAGCCGTGAGGTTGGGTCGTCGGCGCGAAGGGTGAGGTCTCGACCGCCGCCGCTCACGCCAGCGGACGGCCACTGCCGGTGTTTTTGGCTTCGCCACCGTCCAAGGCGTGCGCCATGCGCTCGCCGGCATCGAGCGAGCAACGTGATCGACCGAGCGGCTTGCTGTGTGGTCGCCTTCTTGTGGCTCTCGTCGAGAGCGTTTTGCGTCCCGGCGGGTGGGAGAATGTGTGTCGTCTGAAGTGTCACTGTGTGCGTCACATCGATGTGGATAACAAGCACGGTCGATCCGTCAAAGCGATACACTCGTTCCTATCACGCTGGAAGGCTTGCACGGAGCTCTGTGCCGGTACACAGGAAGAGCCGTGCTGCAAGAAGAGCTCGATGGGGAGCGAGAACCGTCAGATTTTCAGGTGTAGCCTGAAGTCCGTCGCGACGCACTCAATCCCTCCCGAGCGAAAGCCTGTGGCTCTCTCGAACTCGTCGATATATTGCGAATAAACTGCTTTTCCCGCATAGCTTGCAGAGTCAGAGGCGCAGAAAGGCTACGAGTGTTCGACGAGTCTTGCGAGCTGCGCGGTCAAACCTGGGGGGGAATGACCGCATCAAGGCGGACTTCCGAAACCTGGGTGAGCACCTCTGGCAGTTCTCGCTCCCCATCGAGCTCTTCTTGCCGCACGGCTCTTCTGTGTGCCGGCACAGAGCTCCGTGCAAGCCTTCCAGCGTGATAGGAACGAGTGTATCGCTTTGACGGATCGACCGTGCTTGTTATCCACATCGATGTGACGCACACAGTGACACTTCAGACGACACACATTCTCCCACCCGCCGGGACGCAAAACGCTCTCGACGAGAGCCACAAGAAGGCGACCACACAGCAAGCCGCTCGGTCGATCACGTTGCTCGCTCGATGCCGGCGAGCGCATGGCGCACGCCTTGGACGGTGGCGAAGCCAAAAACACCGGCAGTGGCCGTCCGCTGGCGTGAGCGGCGGCGGTCGAGACCTCACCCTTCGCACCGACGACCCAACCTCACGCGGAACAACCCAACCCAACCCAACAACCCAACCCAACCCAAAAAGCACGATTCTCAAGTTGGGCCCTCTGACATATAATGTGCCACATGACCTAGTGATGCCTGATGCGATGGTTTCGTGTGCGCAGGGCCAGGGCGGCGTGTGGGCGCGCGTGTGTAAGTGGTTGCTGATGGTGAGCATGCTCCGTTCTAGGCTCTGTTTTCGTGGCGGTGACCGGTGTGTGGTGGACTCGAGTCTCGAGAGGCTCGTGGGCTGCTTTCTTGAGCCGCGACCGCACACACATCACTCATGCACACACAACCCGCTACTCTGGAGAAGGCCCACGCTCCTCCTCCGCCTCCTCTGCCAAATGCAAATCCCTCGGCGGCGGCGCCTCCTCTGGCCGCTGCGCCGCCACGCCAGTCAGCTGCAACCCACGGAACGCCTCCTCCAGCCGCTGCGCGGCGGCTTCGCGCCGCTGCGCCCTCTCGCGCTGCCTCCGCGGCCGCGTGTCCAGCCCGGCCGCCGCCGCCGCCTGCTCGTCAAGCACAAACTCGAGGCGCGTGCCGAACTTTTGGCGGAGAAAGGAGTTGACGTGGGCGCCGAGAAAGCCGCGCTTGCGCTCGAGCGCCGCGCTCAGCTTCCGCACCGGTGCGTCGCCCCCCATCGGCTCCCAGTGCACGCGCGCCAGCTGCAGGTTGCTCGTGATCTCGACGCGGTTGATTGCGATGGCGCGCCCGTCCTGCAGCGCGCTGCTGCGGCCGACGACGCCGCGCGCGAGCGCCTCGCTGAGCAGGCGGTGGATCTTGGCCGCCGTCTGCAGTGAGCGCGGCGTGCTCGTGCCGAAGCCACCCATTTGGGCGTTGTTCGCGCCCCCGCGAAAACGGAAAAATGTCACGGCGCAAGCAAAAAAGAAATCAAAACACGTCTCGCGCGTGACCGCGAAGCGCAGCACGCAGGCGCTGAATGTCGCGCGCCGCGATGCCGTTCGTGTTTCCTGCCGAATCGAGATGGTGCCACTCGTGGATCTCGTAGAGCGAGACGACGAGGAGCGCCGCCCGCGCGCGCGCCGCCGCGGGGAAGAGCGAGTGGCTTGCCGGCGACCACGGCGCCGCCGCCCGCCGGATCAGCGCCGCCACCTCGCCCTCGCCGCTCGCGGCGCGCTGCAGCGGCGTCGGCTCGCCCTCGTGCAGGCTTGCGCCGCTGCGCAGCAGGGAGAGAGCGCGGGCGGCGGTGAGGCTCTCAAGGTGCGCGAGCGGCGTCCAGCCGCGGCTGGCGACCAGCCAGGCGGCGATGTCCCTCCACTTTTGGGTGGCGGTCGCGCGTTGCCGACGGCGCTCGCCGGCGCTACGGCGCTCGCGGCGCGCTCGTGGCGTTCAGGCCGGCTCGCACACCGCGCGCGCGCGCGCACACACACACACACACACACACAATGCATGCACAGACACACAGCCCCTTCCCCTCCCCCCTCAAGACCTTCCCAAGGGCGAGGACACGCGCAGGCCGCACCTCTAGTGAGGCCCGCATAGTATGTGGGTGACTCGGCTGCCGCCGCACCTGCCACCCCTGTGTCAGTGTGCCTGTGGTAGCGAGAGACTGCCAGCGAGAAGCTGGAGGCAGGTCGCTAGACTGAGATGAGACCGCCAGTGGATGTGGGAGTCCACCGTGCACCGCGCTGCGAGCCTGTCGTGTCCCTTGTCAGGAGCAGGAGAGCCCCACCTGTGCCCCTGATCGTCCTTCCAAAATCCTGCTCGTGCCCAGGTGTGGACCCTGTCCTCCTCCCCTATCCCTCGTTTGGGTTGTCTGTTTTCTTTCTTTCTTTCTTTTAAAATCAGGCAGAGCATGAAAAGAAAAAAGTAAGACTGCACTAAGCGACTAACATGCAAGTCCTGTTGCGCGCACGCACACAAGCCACAAGGCACAAGCCCCCCGGGGGGAGGGGGGGGGGGGGGGGCAATGCGCGAGAGAGAGGCAGAGGGGGGAGAGACAAGGGTGGTGTTTAGAAACACCGGGGAATGGGTGAAGTCGTTTACGCGCGCTCTCCGCGGATGCGGCGGGCCAGCTGGATGTCCTTGGGCATGATGGTGACGCGCTTGGCGTGGATGGCGCACAGGTTGGTGTCCTCGAAGAGGCCGACGAGGTAGGCCTCGGACGCCTCCTGGAGCGCGACGACGGCCGACGACTGGAAGCGCAGGTCGGTCTTGAAGTCCTGCGCGATCTCGCGCACCAGGCGCTGGAAGGGCAGCTTGCGGATCAGGAGCTCCGTCGACTTCTGGTAGCGGCGGATCTCGCGGAGCGCGACGGTGCCCGGGCGGTAGCGGTGCGGCTTCTTGACGCCGCCGGTGGCGGGGGCCGACTTGCGCGCCGCCTTGGTGGCGAGCTGCTTGCGGGGCGCCTTGCCGCCGGTCGACTTGCGTGCTGTCTGCTTGGTGCGTGCCATGGTTGTTTGATTGAGTGGTTGGTGATTAACCGTACGGCGCCGGGTCCTTTATCGTTTCCGAGGTGCGGGTGAGGGCAAAGCCCTGCAGCGGCGCGGCTTCCTGCCTCGCATGGAGAGGAAGCGCTGCGGTGCGGCGCCATGCGCTTTGCCTTCCGACTAGCGACCTCCTCCAGGCCGAGAGCACGCCCACTGCGCTGCCCCGGTGCGCTCGCGCGCGCCGCGGTCGCACGCTTCCCTCGCCGCCCGCCACGCTGGAGACGGCGTCGGCGGGATGCGTGGGGTGGGTGTACGCTAGGCTGATCCGCGCTCGGCGCTGCATATTGCGGGCCCGGGGACACCCGCCGCGGCCGGGTGCGCGGCCGGACAGGGGAGTGGGGTCTTTCCGTACACCGTATAGTCTCCTCTCTCGCAACACGCCACTTGGTGGATCTCTCTAGCGTTTTGGCTCACCTTTGATCCCGCCCCGGACCTGTTCGGCCCACTCCCTCCACGAACGGCTGGCGTCGTACATCTTGAAACCACCTCGGGGCCCCGCCCCGCCGGCCAGCGGGCGAGACGCGTCTGCATCCTCCGGCACCGGAGAGACCGATCGAGAGCGGCCTCCCACTAGATGTTCCGACTCGCCCTCCTCCACTTCGCTCGCGCTCAGCTTGGGGAGGCCGGCGCGCCTAATGGGGTGGGGTGGGGTGGGGGGTGGGTGGGTGGGGTGGGGGGTGGGTGGGTGGGGGGTGCGGATGTCCTTCTCGCAGGAAGTGCCGCGGCGCCTCGCTCCATCGCATGGCGTGCCATGCATGCACCTCGGCTGCTCTCGGCTGCTCTGCCTAGTCTCTGCTGTCTCTGCTATCTTCTCGGCTAGTCTCGACGCCTCGCGGCGGTCCACTGGCTGTGCTTTGGGATTGCCCGCCCGCCCACCTCGCCGCCAAGCTGCCCTCGCCTGTTCACAGCTCACCTCTGTGAAAAGAGGCGCCCTTCATGGCTGTGCCTCCCCCTCGCCCCACTTCGGCTGCGCCCTTGCGGGAGATGCGGCGGCAGCACCCGCCTCGCCGGCGGCCTGCCCCGCTTCTCCCTCTTTGTCTTCTTCGGCCAGCGTTCGCTCTCCATTTATTATACCTCGAGGGGGGTCTCTTCTCTTCCTCTCCTTCTGTGTATGTTTTCAGTTTCCGTTTCATCTTCCCCATGT
>NW_005199770.1:1219425-1242340 GCF_000372725.1 Emiliania huxleyi CCMP1516
CGACCTCCTCGCCGAGGGCGGGGAACATTGCGCTGAGGGAGGAGAGCACGGCGGCGTGTTCCACCTGTCGCGCGGGAGGCGTGTGAGGGGGGGGGGGTGCGGGTGGGGAGGCGGGTAGGGGGGCGGTAGGGGAGCGCGGAATAACGGTTCATGGAGAGCGGTGCGGGAGAGGGGAGAGGGCGGGACACGAGCTATGAGGCACCCGCCTCTCTGTTCTCCATTCCGAGGGCTCGTCTCTCTCGGGTCGTCGGGGGTGTGAAGTGCTGTAGGTGGTGCATGAGGGCGTGGCCGTGTGGGTGCGCAACAGGAGGGAGGCGGCAGGGTAGGCGGCAGGAAAGGTGGTGGCGAACAGCATGAGGCGAAAGCGGGGGCGCTCCTGCACCGGCGGCGTTGGTGCAGCCGCAGGCACCTCGTCGTGGCGAGCCTCGGGCGGCTCTTCCGCCCGCTCGTCCGCCGCCCCGCCGCCCTCCGCCGCCTGAGTCGACGCCTGAGTGCCGGCGCGTGGATTTGGCGTGTGGTGGTAGCGGAGGGCGCATCACTGGAGATGTTAGTGAGAGATGGTTTGTAGCACACGTGGCCTCGCCTCGCAAGTCAGCTGTGACACGCGCGACACGGCATTTGCGCTCGCGTGTGGAGCTGCGCCTGTGCTCTCGCTACGCGCCGCGTGCCCCGGGAATCTCGGCGTGTCTGGGGAGAATCTCCCCGAGAGAAATCTCGGGGAATCTCTCAGCGCGCACCGCGAGTCTGGAGAGAATCAGCTCGACGACGGCTGCCTTCGGGTCGTCCGCCTCGTCAATCGCCCTCTCCACCTCGCTCGGGTCCACCCGGGCATGTTGCGCGCGCACCTTGAGCTCACCGACACGCAGGCGGGCGAGGCTCTCCCGCAGCTCCTCCCTCGACGCGTCTCCGCCGTCTCGGTCGCCACAGCCGCCGCGAGAGCCGACAGACTCGAGAACGGCGAGGTCGGCGGCGGTCAGCGTCAAGGCGGCCGCCGGGCCCGCCCCCAGGGACGGACTCGTTACGGAAACGTCTGGCGCGGGCGGCGGACTCGTTACGGAAACGTCTGGCGCGGGCGGCGCAGCCGAGACTCCCTGTGCCGCCCGCGCGGAAAGTTCGTCGAGTGCCGCGACGAGGGTCGGCTGAAAGCGCCTCCGAGCCTCCTCGAGCGCCCTATCGTGAGCCTCCTCGAGCGCCCTCTCGTGAGCCTCAGCCAGTGCCGCTTGATGTGTGTCTGCCTCCTTGGCTAGCTCCTTCGGCGGCTGCTCTCGCGATGCGCTCGCGGGACACTCGGTGGTGCCAGACAGACGCGCGAGACCTGCCTCAGCGTCAGCCAGCCACGACGGCTCCACCGCCTCTTCGGAGGTCAACCGGATGAGGCGAGCCGGCGCACATGGATCAGTGCCGGATGGGTCAACCGGGGTCGAGCCCGCGAGGAAATCTTCCATTGTAGAAGGATTCCTAGGACGAGCGCCGTGGAAAAAAGTATTATCCTAACGGTGTGGGGGCGCGGAGGGCTTGTTGGCGAGCCAAAATGGTGTTTTCCGAGGCGCTGCGCTAGGCTCAGAGCGAGTTCGCGCTGCGCTAGGCTCAGACGGCGAGTTCGCGCTGCGCTAGGCTCACAGATGCGAGTGCGCTGCGATAGAAGAAAAAAACAGGGTCGAAACGACAACCGAAGGGAGGACTGTGTAGTGTAATCATGTGTCAAGAATCACGTGCTGCTGCTGCTGCTGCTACTGCTGCTGCGGCGCGGCGAGCGCCGTCGCCGAGGCGGGCCTCGGCGGAGAGCGCGATTATGCGGCCTTTTCCGCGACCCGCACAAAGAAGAGGCGCCCTCCGTCAGCCTCGACCTGCCACCGGCTCGCGTCGACCGACCCGGCCGCGTGCCACACCTCCACAGCCCAGTGCGCCAGCCCGCAGAAGTTGCCCTCCTCGATGCCCCATCCCGTGGGCCACGCGGCCAAGGCGGTGCCGAGAGGCGGCGGCGGCGCCGCGGTCGCCTCGAGACGCGCCGCGACGGCGTCAAAGGCGATCCGCCTCGCGCCCGTCGCGGCCGCCTCGGCCAGCAGCGCCTCCCCGGCCAGCCGCGGGAGGTCGCCCTCCGTCTCGAACCAGCACGACGAGCGGCCGTCGGCGCACGCCTCGTCCCACGCCTTGAGCTGGCGGACAAAGGCCGCCAAGCTCTTGAGGCCGGGCGAGGGCGCGGCGGGCGACGGGGCAAGGGAGCAGCCGGGCGAGGAGAGGTAGGAGGTGCTCGCCGGCGAGCGCTCCCGCGCCTGCGAAGGGGCAAGGCCTGAGGGCGGGCGGGCGGTCGGGCGGGCGGGCGCGGGTGGGGGGGATAAACGCTGCGCCGCCAAAGGAACCAGCGACACTGGCCGCGGCTCGTCGCCACGCGCCGGCTCGGAAGAGGGGCTGTCGGCGGCGAAGCAGAGTGGCACGCCTCGCCGCTCGAGCCGCCGACAGCCCCCCTCCTCGACGTGACGGCCGCTCCCGGAGCCGGCCGGTGCGCGCCTGACCCACGCCCCCTCTCGCACCCCTCCGACCCCCCCTGCGCGGCGCACCCGTCCGCTGTGCGCCGGCTCGAGCGCCTATTGCCAAATCGCGACGTTTGAGCGCAGCGCACGCATCCTCTGGGCGCCTGAGCGCGGCGGAATCTTGCCAGAATGTGGCCGCAGGAAGAGCCTCCGGCGGGCCTCCGGCGGACGCCTGGCGGCGTGGCGCTGCGCGCCGGCCTGCGGCCCAAAGCCCGAACGAGCGGTCAAGTTAACTTGACGCGCCGAATCCCTTGGTTGGCCCTCGCAGCTGTGATACAAAAGTGGGGACGCGCCTGGCGGCGCGCCCCCAAAAATTAATCGCGAGGACTCACCTGGCCCGCTGTGCGCTTCTTAGCTCCCCGTCCCTGGGTGTGAGGCTGGCCGACTGCACTCCAAGTGCTCCAGGCAGGCAGTCTAGTGTGAGAGGAAAGGAGAGAGCGTGATGTGGACGGATGGAAAAAAGCCCCCTGTCATGGCTGACCCTGGGCATGGCCTCTCTGGGGATGAGCTGGGTCGGCCTCCTCCGGGTCTGCAACTCGCACGGCGGGCCCGCGTCCGAGCAAGCATCCGCGGCCCGCGGTTGAACTTTCGCAGGGCGCGACCGACATGGTGGTCCACTGCGCACCAACAGTGCTTTTGTCGACTATTGCTGGCTATCCATGCACTTGCAACGCCAGAGGCCGTGCTTGGAGAATGCCTCGCAGTGCTGCTGCGCCTGTGGAGTGTGCCGCAGCGAAAGCTCCATTGGTGTGCTGTGGTGGCGCCGCGAGCAGGGGCGACGCCAATTAGCTTAAGGTCGACATCCCCTCCGGCTACGACGAGATGCACGTGATCTGGTCCTCACGGGGTTGACCGGTCTCCTCCAGATCGAGACGGACTCCATGGACGGCCGAGCAATATTTGTTCATTAATATTATTAATTGATGCTTCTTGCACGGCTGAGCCCCCCTCCCCCTCCCCCGCACCCATTTCCCCTGCCCTCTCCGCTCACGCACGCCGTCCGAGCCCTCTCCGCTCTTGCACGGGAGGGAAATGGACAATTAATCAGATGGAAGAGCCCCCCCCCCCCCCCCCGGGCGACCCGGGGGGGCACTACCCTCTGCTGCCTCTTGCAGGGGGGGGAAAGGCACAACTCAAAACGATGGGCTTGCCCCTTCCGGAGTGGTTCCACCCCCCACAAACCCGAGACGGGAAGCGTCGCTGCGATCTCAGGCCCAGCTCGATCGGTCACACCGCCATCAACACCGCCATCACTGCCGACGTCTCCCGGTGAGATGATGGAGAGAGGGGACGACACTGCTTCAGCAGCGTGCACCTCGATCCTGTACCGTGTTTGTTATGACCCCCCCCCCCCGATGAACACACCAGTGAGGGAGGGCGAGACGATCGAGGGGTCCCGTACCATGCGGAATCGACCCTATCCAGTGCTTAAGTGCTCAAGAGAGCGTGGAAAAATAAAGAGGCAGTGGCGGGGGGTGAGAGAGGAAAGGAGAGGGGGGGGGGGGCAGAGAGAGAGGGGAGAGGGAGGGAGAAGAGACAAGAGAGCGAGAGAGCGAGAGCGAGAGAGAGGGAGAGCGAGGGCCGAGGTGCTGAAAAAAAAACAAAAAAAGGGAGACAACGCTACGTCGCACCAGACGACGCAGGGCAGACGACGGTGAGGCGGAGCAGACGCGCAGGGCGAGACGAGGGAGGGAGCAGGACGTTGCGGAGATGGGAGATCAGCAGGAGGATGTATGAAAAGATTAGGAGCAGCAGGGACCCGAGTGACAATGTGGAAGACGGCTAGTGCTAGGGTCCCCCATCGGGAGGACGACCCCGGCTAGTCGCCGACCACATCCACAAAGAACCCTGCACAAAGATCGCACGGGCGGGGACCTGTTCCTTTGTACCCATCTCACAGTAGAGAGGTGTCCGTTTTTATAATTTATTTATTTAGAATCGTCGCCGCGCGTGTGGGGTCCACCACTTGGCATATCCAAACTTGAACCTGCTGCTATGGACCTGCGGGCGGCTGCGGGCTGCGGGCGCGCGCGGCGCCGGCTGTGGCCTGCGCCATGCGCGTCGGGGGAGAGACGGTGGAGCGGAGTGTGGAGGCGGTGGACTGGAGCGGGGAGAGACCGGGGTGGTGGAGGGTGTGGATGCTGGGTTGACGGAAATCCGGGGACGCGACCCACTTCGCCACAGACGGTCCCGCGCCTCGCCGCTAAGACAGTGGCACGCACCGCGCAGCGGCGCGTGCCACTGTCTTTGTCCGGAGTGAATACTCAAACGCGCTCGTCGGTGACGGTGTCCCCGGATTTCGCCGCGCTCGGCGAACCTCGACAGCGCCCCTTCGGTGGCATGCATCAAGCTGCTGTACGGCCCCGGCATCGCCTTCCCAGGCTTAGCTAGACTGAGAGATATTGTGGACATGGTTGGTCTCTACAATATATACACTGACACTGAACCTCCCAGAGCTCGTCCCGGTCCGTCACGGCCATCCTCGGCCTCCGGAGGGCCCCCGGCCGCGGCGCGGTGCGGCGGAGTCACAAATGTCAAATCCGACGGCAGAGCACCGGGACGCGGTCGGGCGATCTAAGGCCCAGTGAGGCGTATGCATTGCCCATCCAGGACTATCACCTGGACCTATCAACAGGGGCTGGAGCCGAGCAGGAGGGCCCGGCGCACAACCCCCTGGTCAACTCTCACCCTCCACACCCGTAGCTTGTAGCTGGCAGCGCCGCGGCGGCGGCGAGATGGCAGGGCGATGGCGCACATACCGGCCGCATTTTTTTGACCACCTCTCGCGGGCGACCCTAAAAGCTCGGCGCCGTAGCAACACATCACAGAACGACAAAAATCAAAATTGGTTGCTAAAAAAAACTCTCTCTCCCAGAGAACGATGAGACACTCTGGTCAGCCCCGCAGCAACAAGTAGAGGCAGACAGCAACCCACGTCTGCCAGTCGTGGAAGCCCGCGCTGAGCGACCGCCGCCCGAGTTCCGTCCACGGGGGGGCAACGAGCACGAAAGGCCACGGGCACCGTATCGGCTGGCCGGCGCGACGCCTAGGGGAAGGGCGTCGGTGAGGCAAGGAGGACGCCTTCAGGTGCTGGCCTGGGATGGGCGTGGGATGGGTCTGGGCTACGCCGCGGTGCGCCCATCGACGCCCTGAGCCAGGCAGGCTGCACGCGCGGCCGCCAGCCGCATGTATGTGCCTGGGTGCGGTGTGGCTGACTGTCTGGCACCTCTCCGGGTTTGCAGCCGAGCCAGCCTGCTTGAGAGAGAGCGCGACCGAGGCCGTCCACAGCACGGCGAGCGCCTTGGCCACCCGCCGCCAGGGCACGGCGCGCAAGAGCGACGGCTCGCCGGGCGGGACAGCAGCCGCGGCGAGGGCGGGTCGTATACACGTAGTGACAAGGGTCACAGCCCACAGCGACGCTGCCGACAGCGAGAAGTGCCGCCGGGTCGGACGACGAAGGGCGCTCCGTTTGACAAGTATTGACTGGTGCCGCCGCCCAAATGCTGAATCGGCCGGCAGCCTCGACCAAGCAGCCCTCCTCCGCGACAGCGGTCGGCGTGCCTCTGCCGGCGGCGTGGGCACGTCGCTCTGCGGCGGATCACTAGGCAGTCGAGGCCAAACAGGCGAGAGCGCGGGTAGGCCTGCGGCGCGTGCGACGAAGCCCTCCGCACCGCACGCGAGCAGGAGGAGCAGGGCGAGAGGCAGCATGATCGAGAATGATCGCAGTAGGTGAGGCTGAGAGGCCGGAAAGAAAGAACCAGTTATTCTCGGATGCCCCTCGACCCGCTGTTGATTGTTTTTTCATTCTTTTTGCGCGTCCAGCGCCCCATGTGCGCCCGTTTGAACGGTGTGAAGACAGGCTGGAAAGGCTTATTCTTTCCCAGTCGCGCCGGCGCTAGCGCCTGCCGGGAGGCCAAAATGTGCCAGCCTCCACGCCAGCCGCCTCCGCCTCCACACCCGCCGCCTCCACGCCAGCCGCCTCCGCCTCCACATCCGCCGCCTCCGCGCCAGCCGCCTCCGCCTCCACATCCGCCGCCCGGTGCCACGCCCGCAGCGCCAGCGGCAGCGCCTCCCGCGGCGGCCAGCGCTGCAGCGGCGTCGCCGCGCGAGACGGAGCTCGCCAACGCCAGCCTGTGGTTCTATCTCGACGACTCGGGCCAGCTGCAGGGCCCCTTCCCTGCGGCGACGCTGCGCGGCTGGCTGGTTGGCGGCTGGTTCCAGGCGACGACACGCGTTGCGCCGAGCTTCTACGGCGAGGTGCCCGCCGACGACGAGTTTGAGCCCGTCGCGAGCCTCTGGACAGACCCGGCGGCGGCAGCCTTTGTCACGGCGGAGGGCGTCGCGCCGGAGCCCGCGGCGGCGGCAGAGGGAGGCGGCGTCGGGCCGGACAGGGCCGCGGCGGCGCCAAAGGCGCGGCCGTCGCCGTACGACAAGGGTGGCGGGCGCGGCGGCGCTGCGGCCGGCCGCGGCGGCAAAGGAGGGAAGGGAGGGAAGGGCGACAGCGGCGGCGGCAAGGGCGGCGGCAAGGGCGGCAAGGGAGGGAAGGGCTTCGTCCCGCCTCACCTGCTCCGGTACCAGGCCTTCGCCTCGATTGGCAAGGGCGGCTTCATGGGCGGCGGCGCGATGGGCCACCACGAGTACGGCGCGCCAAAGCACAATGCCAAGGGGCCCAAGTGACGACCGCGCGCACGTCTGTCTGTGTCTGTGTCGTGTGTGCATATGTCGAATCACGGTGCGGAAACGAGAGGGCCAAAATACCACGGCTATATGGCAGCGTGTTTGACAGTCGTCCCGGCTCCGGCCAAGCCCCAATCGGGTCCTTTCATACCAGATCTGGGCCGAGTGAAGCCTGAGTGAGTAGGCACACGCCACGGGTGAGCACCGGACTCTCTCGGCCACTCATTTCCGCAGGTCGCTGCCTGCTGGCGCAGCGCCCGGATGGGCCATCAAGCGGCGGAGCAGTTCTACGCGGCACTGTGTATTGGGAGCGGGTTGTTTCGCCCCAAGTGCGAGCATATATGATGTGCGCGGCCGGCAAGGCGCTCTGCGACGCCAGCCAACTCGCGCTGCCGACCTCAGACAGCTTGGCTCGGCAGGGCGGTGACAGCGACCCGCACGCGAGCTGCACCCCACCGCCCGCCTCTAGCCGTAACATGCCGTCGAACGCGCTGTGCGGAACAGCAGCCGTGGGCGCTCCGCGTTTTGGGTGCTCCAGCGCGTTTTCGCGAGCATCTTCGCACGATACGCTCGGCTTGTCTGGTGAACTCGAGCGAGAACACACACAACACAGCTCCGAGCAGCTGCTCACGCGCGCGCCTATCGCCGGCTCCTGTGCAGTCCCAGGGACGGTTTGTGTGTAGTATTACCTTTAATAAACCAACCATAAGCGTGGCACGACATCAGCTGGACGCCCGGGACAGTGTGCACTCACGCCAGGAGCTCCGCATGAAGTGCCGCGCGGGAACCAGCGCGGGGCCACGCGCGTGTGTGGGTGGGGGCACACACGCGTGCTAGACTGTGCCGGTATGTACGGATTCTACTGAAACGCCACCGGCTGGTCGCACCAGCCGCTAGCGCGCAGCCTGTGCCGGACAGGCTCCGCCGCCCACGGCTGCTTGAGCGTCTTCTTCGCGTACGCAACCAGCGCGTGCGCCTCTGCCATCTCGAGGCGCAGCTCGTCCGTCGGCGCGGTGTACGGCATGATGTCGCCCGTCGCCGAGTTGATGCCCACGGTGGTGAACTCGACCGTGAACTTGTAGGAGCCGGGGGCAGGCGCGTCGGAGCCGCCTGCGCGCGGCTCCACAAAGGAGAGGCGCATCGGCGTGCGAGCATTGCACGCGACGAGCAGCATGTTGGACATGCGTCGCGCGCCCCTGATGCGGAGCGCGCCGACGCCGTGGGTAGGCCGCGACTCGTGCAGCGACACGATCCACGCGGCGTGCTCCTGCGAGAAGATGGTGAGTGTGTGCGCCCGCTGCCAGTGGTCCTCCTTGACCGCGATCTTGGCCTTTGTGCCGCTCGGAGGAGTAGAGAAGTACTGCAGCAGCGCGAGCGCATACTCGCGCAGGGAGGCCTCCTCGACCAGGACAGCAAGCCCAAACATCGGGCCGGTCCTCTCGATCACCTTGAAGGCGATCCGGTCGCGCATCCTGGTCACGACGTAGAAAAAGGATGTCGGGAGACGTTCGCGCTGCGCATGAAAGGCCCGAACAAACCGCTGGGGGATGTTGTCGAGGGGCTCCCACGTCCAACCATCGACATCGTAGTCTTCCCAAGCGGTCAGAAGCTCGATCCCCCCAGCTCTCTGCCGCCACGCGATGACCTTCTGGACGTTGTAGCTGTCTGGCAGCAAAAGCCGTTTTCGGCCCCGCCCGGACCTGCGGCGGTTTTGGTTGGATTCCGTGAGATACCGATTTTTCTGTCACTAAATAATTGGCGTAGTGCTTGCCATGAGGGTGCTGAGGGTTGGGGGGGGGGCGGTATGCGCCACATAAATCGGGAAGTACCATCCTGTGCGCCGCAAAGGCCGATCGCGCCCGACGGTGGGGCGGCTCACCGCACACGCATAGTTGCGAGGCCGAGCCCGCCGGGCGCGTAGAGCCGAGTGGCCGGGGGGGAGGCGGACCAGGGAAACCGCGCGCGGGAGTACGAGGTGACATGTGGCGCGGGCACGGCGGGGGAGACGGGGCGGTGCTAGGGGCGCGGAGCGCACATTGTAGCGCAGAAAAGGGCCTTATGAGTGGGGTAAACGGACCAAAGCCCAGCCGCACCGTGATGGATTTCACACACCACACTTCTCCATTTTCCTCTCTCGGTCTCGCGCGCTCTCATACATGGACATCTCTACCCAACATCGGAAGATCCAGTACCCGCAACGAGCGTAAAATCCAGTACGACACACGCGCCGCCAACTCTCCGCCCGGCCGCGGCCCTCAGCGCTCAGGTCTGCATATTGGCGCAGCTGGGCCATGGCCCATGCGGCACAGCGGCCAGAGGGAGGGGTGGATTCGATACTCATACTGTCCGCAGCGCCGGGACATAGTCGGGGGGAACGGATGGAGCAGCACCTCGCCTGGGGGCGCAGCGCGCGGTAGACCATCGCCGCGTTGTCAGTCGAGCGGATGCCAATCACGGCCGAGTAGGCGCTGGCGGGTGCGTCAGCGATGTTGCCAGGCTGGCAGCGTTGCACCAGAATCTCTGTGAGGAGCGACTCTTTTGGGCGAGCAAGTCCAGAGTCATGATGAGGCGGCGTGAAACGCCTTTTGGCGCTCTGACAGCGCCGCCGCCGCCTACTGCTCCCTCATCTCGAGACGAGCTCGCGATCTCGGTGATCTCGGGTGGTCTCGAGCGGCATGTCGGACCTGGACTCGACGTGATCGGCGCGATCTGACGTCGATCGTTACGCCGTCGTGAGTTTGGCGGGGCGTGTGGCGCTCTGGCAGCGCCGCCGCCGCCAACTGATCGTTCACCGCGAGACAAGATCGCGATCTTGGTGATCTCGAGCGGTCTCGAGCGGGATGTTGGAGACGGACCCTGGCGACTCGGGATCTCCACGCGCCGCCCGAGCCCTTCCCGCCGTCGCTCGACTCGACAGCCTTGCCAGCGGCTCCAGCGCTGTCGGCTGCTTCGCCGATCGCACCGCTGCTGTCGGGCAGGCGGTCGACGGGAGGAGGGCGTGTGTGGGCCTCGAGGCGTTGTGGGAGAGCTAGAGCCGCTCCGCTCGAGGTCGTCGCTCCTGCGGCGGCGGACGAGGGGACTCGTGAGTATTCGAAGGCGGCGCACCAGACACAACATGAGGGCAATGGCGAAAGAGAAGGGCGCAGTTGAGCGAGACGGCGGGCTGCGGCCGCGAGGCCCCGGCAGGAGAGAGAGCGAGCGGGCGGGTCCACGAGCGAACTCGAAGGGTGCAGTAGTGAGGAGACGACTGAGCGGGCGTGGCGCTCACCGTCAAAGGATTGGGCTTGGAGGATGATGGAGTCGCGGCGACGCAGAGCGAGGGAGCGGACATGGGAGCTTTGGCGCCAGAGCTAACTTCACAACCACGGACGGGACGGCGGGCTGTGCACAACACCCGGGAGACGGCCACGCAGCCGCGCGGTCACGCCTGCAGCGCCGAGCGCGGATCAGCCTAGCGTACACCCCCACGCATCCCCGACGCCGTCTCCAGCGTGGCGGGTGGCGAGGGAAGCGTGCGACCGCGGCGCGTGCGAGCGCACCGCCACCGGGGCAGCGCAGTGGGCGTGCTCTCGGCCTGGAGGAGGTCGCTAGTCGGAAGGCAAAGCGCATGGCGCCGCGCCGCAGCGCTTCCTCTCCAAAGCGAGGCAGGAAGCCGCGCCGCTGCAGGGCTTTGCCCCTCACCCGCACCTCGGAAACGATAAAGGACCCGGCGCCGTACGGTTAATCACCAACCACTCAATCAAACAACCATGGCACGCACCAAGCAGACAGCACGCAAGTCGACCGGCGGCAAGGCGCCTCGCAAGCAGCTCGCCACCAAGGCGGCGCGCAAGTCGGCCCCCGCCACCGGCGGCGTCAAGAAGCCGCACCGCTACCGCCCGGGCACCGTCGCGCTCCGCGAGATCCGCCGCTACCAGAAGTCGACGGAGCTCCTGATCCGCAAGCTGCCCTTCCAGCGCCTGGTGCGCGAGATCGCGCAGGACTTCAAGACCGACCTGCGCTTCCAGTCGTCGGCCGTCGTCGCGCTCCAGGAGGCGTCCGAGGCCTACCTCGTCGGCCTCTTCGAGGACACCAACCTGTGCGCCATCCACGCCAAGCGCGTCACCATCATGCCCAAGGACATCCAGCTGGCCCGCCGCATCCGCGGAGAGCGCGCGTAAGCACAGCTTCACCCAACCCCCGGTGTTTCTAAACACCACCCTTTTCCATCTCTCTCTCTCTCTCTCTCTCGGTCGGCAACGTGGCAGCTAGTCGAGGGACTCGGGGTAGTTGTGGCACCCCCCTGAGTGAGGACATGAGCTGCGCCCTGTGTCCGACCCCTTTTGCGCAGCAACACCTTAAAAACTTTTAGGCCCTCCAAATTCGGGTTGGAGCGTAGCGGAGTGGGCGGCCCCGAGTTTGAAAAGGGCCCCGAGTTTAAGCGCTTGCGTCCTAGCCTCTCCAACAACGCCTCCCCGGCGCAGAGGGCCCCCCGGAGGGATGCACAACCGCTCCACGCCACGCCGCTTGCGGCGCTCCTTCCGCTGGAGTGGCGTGCGTTATTCTTTTCACCCGAACCGCAAGGGCCATCGCTGCCACCGCTGCCGTGTGTCAGCCTCTGCCCGAGAATGCCGAGGCCGGCGCAGGTCGCGCCGCCTGGCCACAGCCTGCAGCACAGCCTGCTCGACGACGGCGCGTGGGAGGAGCGCGTGGTGCGCGACCTCGTCCCGGACCAGCGCGGCCTCATCGTCGCGGTCGACCACTTCCTGTCGCCCGACGAGTGCTGGGCCCTCGTGACGGCGGCGAGCTCGATCGGGCTGCAGCCTCCGCGGCCAGACGACCTGCGGCCGAAGAAGGGCGAGGCCTTCCTGTGCCGCGAGACGCTCGCGCTGGTGGACCAGCCGCTCGCCGCGCGGCTGTGGCGCCGGCTCCTCCCGCTCCTGCCTCCCCTCGACGGCCGTTCGCCGGTCGGGCTGCACGGAGACGTGCACGGCGCGGGCGGCGCGTCGCTGCTCAAGTTCTACCGCTACCGCCGCGGCCACTCGTTCGGGCTGCACGTCGACACCAGCCACAAGGGCGGCGGGCCGGGCGAGGAGACCGAGTTCACTCTGCTCGTCTACCTCAACACGCAGGGAGAGGCGGTGGCCGGCGAGGCGGCCGGCGAGGAGGCGCAGCAGCCGCTCGTGGGCGGCGACACGGTCTTCATGCGGACGGCGAAGGCGGAGCTCTGCCGCGTGAGCCCGCGCGCGGGGGTGGCGCTGCTGCACGCGCACGGCCGCCGCTGCTGCATGCACGAGGCGGAGGAGGTGAGGCGCGGCGTCAAGTGGGTGCTCCGCGCGGACGTCCTCTACCGCAGGGTGGACGCCGCCGCGCCGCCGCCCGGGGCGCCCCTCGCCGCTGGGGCCGGGGCCGGCGGCGGACGGCGGAGAGGGAAGGCCGGTCGGCCGGTGACGCCGTGTGAGAGCTGAGGGAGAATAGAGTGTGAGGGAGAGACTCACATTGTTAGTTACGAATAGAATCATGAGGAACCCTTTTTCCCGTGGTGTGCTGTGTGTGAGAGATCTCTCTCTATAAAGCCGTAGGAGTAAAGCCGTACTGTACGTACAGGAACTATACACTATTTTCGTCATTCGTTGACTTCCCCCCGCTTCTCTGGACATCGAGCTGTCTCTTTCCTCCCGCTACAGTCTCGCCTTCGCCCTCGCAATCTCCAGGGCGCCCAACTCCGCGGTGTGAAAACATCCAAGTGTGTGCGTCCGCCCGCCCGAATGGAAGCGCGCGAGGAAGCGGCGACGCCCATGGGGCACGGCAAACACGCCCTTGTACGCCGTCGCTTGAGACCGCTCACCATCCTTGCTGCTCGCGGAGCGGGGTGCGGTTTCGAGCGTCAGCCCCTCGCTTTCAGCGAGGCGAAGCGCCTCCTGGCTGCTCATCGGTGTCGCTTCGCGCTCGACCGCCGCGGCGAGAGAGGCGGCCAACTCCGGGCCGAGGTGGCGCGAGTAGCGAGCTGCCGCCTCCTCCGCGGTGGCAAACATGCCGAGCGACTTGTGATCGTCGGCCCTAGCCTGCCAAGGCTTCTTCTTCGCCTTCTCGCTCGCGTTGTATGTCACGTTCTTGTAGCCCGACTTGCTGTGCCAAATGCTGCGTACAAGGGGCAACGGCTCCGCCTCAGTCGCCGGCGCGTTGGCGCCTGCCATCTTTCGACGCTGCAGCCTCCCGCCCTGGTACAGTAGCGCCGAACGCTTCGCACTGGTGTCCAGCGCTGGCACGGGCAAGGCCACCCCATCGAGAATCACGGCCTCGCGATCCCCACCGTCGGTGGCGGCCGAGCCGGCGGCCTGCCTCAGCTCCTCCCGCAGCATTTGGCTGCCGCCGTCCGCATCGCGAACACGCTTGCCGCCGCTCCTCCTTGCAAGCTGGGGCTCATCACTGCGCATAGTGGGCGCAGTAGGCCGGCGGGCTGCGCAAGCCATACAGCGGCTGACCGCCATGGGATTGCTCAGCGTGCATGACGTGCATGGCCACGAGTCGGAAGGAGCGGACGGCATCCCATCGGCCTCTATGCGTACGGATGAGGGTGCTGCTGCTCCGCTGAGCTCCGCGAACGCAGCATCCGCACGCAAAGACCGGTGCGAAGGAATGCGCGCCCTGCATGTCGGGCACTCCTTCTTGACGTTGAGCGCAGCCTTAATGCATTCCTCGCAGAAGCGGTGGCCGCAGCCCGTGACCACAGGCGCCTGAATGTCCTCCCAGCAGACTGGGCAGCGCCGTGCAAACGCCGTCGCCTTGGCGGCGGCTCGCGACGTCATGAAGACCAAGCCTCAGGCGCCGTTCTCCGGCTGGTTCGGGCTCCCTCGAGGGTAGGTAGCGTTGCCCCCAATGGCCCCACTGCGGCGCGGTACTACTAAAAAACTGAGCAAAGAGTAGTCTGTGTGTGGGGGGGGAGGGGGGGGGGGGGGCAGTCACCCCTCGCTCTCCTGAAGAAAAATGTTACTCCAAGTGCTCCAAGTTCCGTGCACCTGAAAAAGAGGGTAAATGAAGCCATATACCTCAGGACGGATATATCCGCAGGCGCGAGGCGATGGTTTTGCGGCAGATCGGGCAGGAGGCAAGGCTCGATGCGCACTTGCCGCAGGAGCAAACGTGTCCGCACGGCACGAATGCCATGCAGCTCGGCGTGTCCATGCAGACGACGCAGAGGCCGGCTCCACCGTCGCGCGGGGACGCCTCTGGCGCCATGTCCGCCGGCGTAGACGAAGCCTTCCGCGTCTTCTTCTTCTTCTGGCTCCGCTTGCTCGCATTGGGCACAGGTGCAGGCCCCTCTTCTTCAGCCAGCAGCAGCGCTGCCATAGCGTCTGCGGCCGCTGCGGCCTCCGCCGTCGGTGGCGCGGCAAGCCGTCCCGCGTCCCGGCGCGCCTCGCGAAGCAGCGTGACGCACCGTCGAGCGGCGGGCGTGTTGCCCGCTGCGCTTGCAAAGGAGAGCGCCGTCCAGCCGTGGCTTGTGACGGAAGCATGCGCCGCGCCGGCTTCGAGCAAGGTCTGCACCACACGAAACTCGGCCTGTTCCGCCGCCACCATGAGCGCTGTCTGCCCGTTAAAGGTCTGCCCATCGGACGCCGTCAAATTGTGCAGGCTCGCCGCGACGTTGGCGCGGGCTTCAAGCAGCATATTGACGAAGGCGTTGGCGCCCAGACAACAGGCGGCGATCAACGGGGTGCTACCATCCTCGTGAACAGGCAGATCGACGTCGGCGCCATGCTCGATGAGCAGGCGCGCACAGCGCAGGTGCGAATCTGCGCATTCTTGAGAGACCATCGTTTCGTGCAGCGCCGAGGCTCCGCTGCGAGCGTCGCGTGCGGCGGTCACACTTGCCCGCGCCTCAAGAAGCTGGCGAACGACATCCTCGTGCCCGCCGCGGCATGCGTAGAACAGCGGTGTGCGCCGGTGGTTGCAATCGCTCGTCCAATCGACAACAGCACCCCAATCGAGCAGCACCGCGACGTTCTCCGCGCAGCCAACTTGCGCGGCAATCGAGAGCGCCGTGACGCGCCGAGGTTTCTCCTCATCAGCGATGTCGATTGCCTCGCGGTTGGGACCAAGGCCGTCTCGCTCGAGACACTCAAGAACGCCAGCCGCGTCTGGGCGCCCTGCTTTCGCGATGAGCAGCTGCGCCTTCGACGCCTCCAGCTGGGCATAGGTGACACGTTCAGTCTCACTCAACTTGCCGACCGGTCCGTTGGGAGCCTTCCAGAGAGCAAGGCCAGTCGCCTCGTCAAAGCGCTGCAACATGTTGGGCCGGTGTCGGGCCGCGAGTTGACTCCCGCTATCAACATAGGCGGGGAGACCTCGCTGCAGCACTCGCCGCAATGGGACCACTCCCGACAATCTGACCAAAAGTATGGATGTGTTAATTCTCAACATGGTGTGCACCCGAGGTACGCGATGGACTCAATACTCAGCGCGACGACAGCGCCACACACACACCCGACACATGCGCCCTCCCGCTCCCCGACACGCGGCTCCTCGCTCGCGCGTCGTCTCCTCTCCGCCGGCCATCCGGCCGCAGCTGCAACTCCACTCCCCGCACTCGCCGGTCTCTCCTCTCGCCTCTCGAGCGGGCGCCGCGCGCTGCAGCCTCCGCGTGCCGCAGCCTCCGCGCCGCCCGCCGCCCGCTGTCATCGGAGCAGGAACGGCTGCTCGTCCTCGTCCGAGGAGGAGGAGGAGGCTGCCGACGACCGCTCGGGCGCGGCGCGCTGGATCATGGGGCGCTCGTCGGCGCGGGCGGTGCCGAGCTGCCGCTCGATCCGCTCCAGTGCGAGCGCGAGCGCCGCCTGCTGCGCGTCCAGACGCCGCACCAGCGCGAGCATCTGCGCCTGCTGCTGCTGCATCTGCACCTGCTGCTGCCGCTGCACCTGCACCTGCTGCTGCGTCGCCGCCAGCTGAGACGCCTCGAGCGCGGGGCCGCCGCCGCCGCCCCCCCGCTCCCAGCCCCGCTCGGCGGCGGTTGCGAGCGGCGAGCGGGGATGGAGCCACTCCTCCTCCGCGCGGCGGCGCTGCTGCGGCGACGTCGGGTCCGACGCCTCCTCCGCCAATGCGCCGGCGAGCGCCGCAGGCAAGTCCGCGCCGGCGGCGCAGGAGGAGGCGGGCGCGTCGGGGCGGGCGAAGACGTTGGACGCGGAGCGGTGGTGGCGCGGCAGCGGCGCCGGCAGGCGGGGCAGGTTTGGAGTCGTCTTGCTCGCCCGCACAGGGGCGGCGGGGAAGCGGTCCAGGTGTCGGCCGTGGTGGTGGGGCGGCTGCAAGCCGCACGCGCCGTGCCAGGAGCGCTCGTCGCGGCTGCCGCTCATGCTGCTGCCCGCCATGCTGCCGCCGCCGCGCAGCTCCGTGCGCGACGCCTGCTTCATGATTGCCGTCGCGCGGTTGCGCGTGCCGACGCCGCCGCCGCGCAGGCCGCCCCAGCCGACCCGCTCGCCGCCGAGCCCCTTCGGGCTGCTCATGCCCGGCGGGGGCGGCGGGCCGTACCCCTTGGGCGCCCACCCGGGCGGGGGTGGCACCCCGCGTGCCGGTGGGCTGCCCACTGCCACCCTGCCGGCAGGGCTGCCCGCGTCGCGCGGCGGCGAGTAGTCACGGCGCAGCTTTGGGGAGCGGTGCGGCGAGAGGCGGCGCGGCGGAGAGACGAGCGACGGCGCGCCTGGAGGAGCGCGAGCGGGGGGGGAGAGGGGGGGGGGAGAAGGGGGGGGGCGACAGTGAGCCGAGTCGCGCCGAGACTCGCGGCGGAGACGCGCGCGAGAGAGAGTGCGCGCGCCGCTCGACGCGTCGCGCGAGTGGCCGGCGGAGCAGCCGCCCGCCGAGTGGCGGCCTGTGCACAGCGGGAGGGTGTGAAGAGGCGCCGCACGCAGCCGCCCGAGCGGCCGCCGCCCCGTCCGCGCTGGCGCGCCGTGCTGGCTGGCGGGCTTTGCGCTCATGCGAGGGTACGTGTCGGACGCGGCGCCGCTCGCGCCCCCTAGGCCGACGCCGACGACGCCGCGGTCGTAGAGCCACTCGACGTCGAGGTCGGGGAAGATGGTGTGGCAGTACTCGAAGAAGGTGATGCCGCCCGTCTTGCCCTCGTCGAAGAGGCGGAAGAGGCGGCGCGCCTCGGAGGGGGTGTACTCGAGGCCGAGCTCCTCGCAAAAGACGCGAAACTCGAGGTAGTCGAGATAGCCCGAGCCGTGCGTGTCCGCGTCCTCAAAGAGCTTCTGGATGCCGAGGAGCGAGATGTTGCGGTCGATGCACGTGCGCTGCACCTGATATGGGGGAGATATGGGGAGATATGGGGAGACATGGGGAGACATGGGGAGATGCTGCGGTCGATGCACGTGCGCTGCACCTGCAGCACGAAGGCCATCGTCGCGCGCTCCTCCCACGCGATGACGAAATTGTTGCCCACGATAGCGAGCGGCATCGCGATGAGCACCTACGCGGACGCGCCGGGGAAGGCTCGCGCACGGCGCAAGCAAGGCGGATGCGAGGGTGCGCCGTGGGGAGCACCACGCCCGCGAAGATGGCGAGCGAGCAGACCTACGCTTGTGAGCGAGTTGTGAGTGAGCGATGGCACTCGTCGACCGAGAAGAAGAGGTGGCGAGCGAGCAGGCCATCTTGCCGAGGTGCCCCTCGGGCGACACGTCGCCGTACCCGACCGTCGTGAAGGTGACGATCATGCACCTGCCAGCCGCCCGCACAGCGTGAAGACGCGCTCCTCACACCCGCAGAGCGCCGTGCTAAAGGCGTGAAGTGTGCAGGAAGTGCCTAGGAAGTGTGCAGGGAGAGTGCAGGGAGTGTGCAGGACGTGTGCACGAAGTGTCTAGAGGCGGCGTCGGCACCAGATCGCCATATCTCCCCATATCTCCCCATAGAGCTCTATCTCCCCATATCTCTAGAGGCGGCGTCGGCACCAGATCGCCTCGCCGAGGTCGTTGTACGGGCTGCCGCCCTCAGTCGCGTTGCCGCCCGCGAGCACCTCGAGCTCGATGTGCTCAAGGTAGTAGATGATTGCGCCTGACAGCCGCGAGTCGGGGGGGACGCGTCGTGGACGGGTTCGCGTGGGGCGCGCCACGCCGCCACGCGCAAAGGGGGGCGCCGAAGAAGAATGCGCCGATGAGCAGGAAGGTGAAGGGCACGGCGAGGGCGCGGGTCGAGAGCCGGATCGCGCGGTACAGCACCGTCGTGTCGGGGTTGAGGCGCGCTATCTTGAGGATCCGCACCTGACCGCAGCCGGCAGCCGTCGCGTGAGGGGACGCGACGCCGCGCGCGCGGAGGAGGGGGCGCGGCGTCGCGAGGCAGGGGAAGCGGAGGGGATCGGAGGGGATCGGAGGGGATCGGAGGAATCTGAGGTCTGTTTGAGAGAAGCTGAGGGAAACTGAGGGGATCGGAGGGGATCGGAGGGAATCGGAGGGGGTCGGAGGGGGTCGATGGGTGGCGCACGACGCGGAAGACGCGGAGGAACGCGCGCAGAGTCTCGATCACGTCGTCGTCGTCGCTGTCGTCGTCCGCCATCGCGCAGCGGTCGAGCTCGTACCTGGCGGAAGGCTCCGAGAGGGCTGACGGAGGCTCCTCGCCGCAGTGTACGCAGCCAACGGTCGAGCTGGCACCCGGCGGCGGTGGCGAGGACGAGGGCGACATAGTCGGGCAGCACCGAGACGAGGTCAATCCACCAGTAGGCGGAGAAGCACATCTCCTTGCAGGAGCGCCTAATGAGTGTTAATGAGTGCTAATGAGTGCTAATGAGTGTTGACTAGAAGCACATCTCCTTGCAGGAGGAGCGCCTACTCCCGGCCAAGCCTCGGCTGAGACCCCGGCTCCCGTCGGCGAGACAGGACCCTCCTCGGGAGGAGCGCTTCGAGACGGTGCGCAGGACGAGCTCGATAGTGAAGAAGCCAGTGAGGACCTGTGAAGAAGTGCGAAGAAGCGCGAAGAAGCGTGAAGAAGTGTGAAGAAGCGTGAAGAAGCCAGTGAGGCTCTCTCACACACGGCGGGTGTGGAGAGGGGGCGAGCCCCGGGGAGGAGGGTGTGCGGAGAGAGGCGGGGGCAGGCCACCCAGCTCAGCACCCAGATCGCGCACTCGTTGAGCCGGTCCGCGCCTGCAGGAAGGTTCCGAGAAGCGTCTCGAGCTGCTGCTCGGCTCGTCCGGACGCGGCGTGTGCGTCGAGCCGCGCCAAACGAGTTTGTGGCGACCATCATCAGGATGACCTGGGCGATGATCGCGAGCGTCACGGTCAGCGTGAAGACAAAGGCGCCTGCAGGGAGGTTCGGAGACACACGGCTCAGGGCGGCGGCAGCCACGCGGTGCGAGGTGCGAGAGAGGCAGCGAGGTCGCGCCGGGCGAGGACTGCCAGTCCTCGAGGAAGAGCTGGAGGCGCATGCGCCAGTCGCCCGTCTGGTGCGCGTACTTGACCCACGCGTAGTGCCGCGCCGCCGGGTCGTAGTACCCGAGGTCGATCTGGTCACCGCTCTCGAGGCTCTCGCGCAGCGGCACGCGCGACGAGGCGCGCCGGCCGTCGGTGACGGCGCGGCTCTTTCCGTCGAGCTGCGGCCGCTGCCGGAACAGCCGCTCCTGGTCCTCAAAGTACGCGATGTGCGCGTCCGAGAGCCGGTGGTGGGAGTCCTCCTCGCCGGGCGTTGCTGGGCTCGCGCCGCCAGCGCCGCGCCGTCGCCGCGCCGTCCCGCTCCCGCCGCACGGCGACTGCCCCGCCGCCGCGCCTTCGGCGGTCGCCGCCTGCCCCTCCGCCGCCGGCTCGAGCTCTGTCTCACGAGACGACTGCTCTGAGGCTGTGTCGAGGTTGCGGGACGACCGCCGAAAGCGGATGCCGCGGCCGGCGGGCCTCGTCTTGACGGCTGGCGGCAGATTCAGTGGCGGCGGTACGCAGGTGAGGCTCCCCGCCGTAGCCGGCAGAGGCTCATCGGCCGCCATTGGGCGCCGGCGCAAGCGCGCGCTCTGGAAGGCGCTCGAAAAGTGGGGGGGCGGGCTCGTTCTTGGAGCGTCGCGCGAAAAAGAATTTTACAACAAAAAGTCCCGTGCCCAGTCCTGTGCCCAGTGTCGTGCGAAAAAGAAATTCGGGCGAACGCGTGAGCCGACACGCGGCCGGACACAGGAAGTGCTTCGAGATACTGGCGCTATCGCACTGCTGCCACTGGCGACAAAGCTCCCTCGCACGACACTGCTCACTGGGCACGGCGCACGGCGCTTTTCTCACAGAGCTCTCTCGCGGCGGCCTCTCTCTCAGAAGTGGTCATCTCAGCTCTCTCGTGCTCAAAAGTGCTCAAAGCTCAGGACCCTCGCACGACACTGGGCACGGGACTAGCGCGCTCTGGCACTAACAAAGGTACACTACAGGACCCTTTGGCCTCACAAATAGGAAATAGCTCGCGCGGCCTTGGCAGGCGGGCGGCCTCGCTCGCGGCTTGCCGAGGCGCCGATGTGAGTTCGCCCAGCGCCGCGACCAGCAGTGCCTCGGCCTCAGCGCGCCACCGCGTGCGGCAGACCGTGACGCTGCGATTTGACTTCGTCGACAGCAGCGGCCAGCCAGTCGTGCTGAGCGAGTTCTTCTTCACCTACTACGACCTCGACCAAGAGACTGACCTGCCGTCCGGGGCGGAGTCCCTCACGGCGAGCGGCTTCGTCAAGTACGACGTCGACCCCAACACAGAGCTCGACATCAGCACCGCGCCGGACGGCTCCGTCACCTTCTCCTCCACCAAGGAAGGGACGCTGGCGGACAACCCGACGGACCCGGCCTCCCTGACAGCGGAGCAGCGCGCGAAGGCTGTGACGCTCTGGTACCGCGACACCTCGACAGTGACGCTCACCCACTCGACGACCGCGGCTGTCTGCAGCCCCACCCCGTGCGGCGGGCGCAACTTCCTCTTTGCAGGCGTCAATCCGTTCCCCGTTGTTGATCCATGCTGCCTGTCGCCACGGGAGCCACCGCCCTTCCCACTGCAACCGCCGCCTCCGCCCCCATTACCTGTACCGCCGTCGTCTCCTTGCATTTGTGCTTCGGACGAGACGCACAACCTGATCGACTTCAGCCTGGCGACGCTGCAGAACAACAACCTCGGCGGCGCCGGCCCCGGCCCGGACGACTCTCCGGAGAACATGCACCTCGCATCAGTCGGGATGACGGCCGACGGCGAGCCTTTTGACCTGATCATCACCAGCGAGACGGAGTACGTGCCGCGCAATGCCGCGAAGCACAACCGCATCAACGTCGCGATCCCGCAGATCAACCTCGCGCAGGACGAGACTGTGACGCTGCGGTTCGACTTTGTCGACAGCAGCGGCCAGCCCGTCGTGCTGCGCGAGTTCTTCTTCACCTACTACGACCTCGACCAAGAGACTGACCTGCCGTCTGGGGCGGAGTCCCTCACGGCGAGCGGCTTCGTCAAGTACGACGTCGACCCCAACACGGAGCTCGATGTCAGCACCGCGCCGGACGGCTCCGTCACCTTCTCCTCCACAAGGGAAGGGACGCTGGCGGACAACCCGACGGACCCACTGTCACTGACGTCGGAGCAGCTCTCACGCTCGGTGACGCTCTGGTATCGCGACACCTCGACGGTGAGGTTCACCTACTCGACCACGGCGGCCACATGCAGCCCCACCCCGTGCGGCGGGCGCAACTTCCTCTTTGCAGGCGTCAATCCGTTCCCCGTTGTTGATCCATGCTGCCTGTCGCCACGGGAGCCACCGCCCTTCCCACTGCAACCGCCGCCTCCGCCCCCATTACCTGTACCGCCGTCGTCTCCTTGCATTTGTGCTTCGGACGAGACGCACAACCTGATCGACTTCAGCCTGGCGACGCTGCAGAACAACAACCTCGGCGGCGCCGGCCCCGGCCCGGACGACTCTCCGGAGAACATGCACCTCGCATCAGTCGGGATGACGGCCGACGGCGAGCCTTTTGACCTGATCATCACCAGCGAGACGGCGTACGTGCCGCGCAATGCCGCGAAGCACAACCGCATCAACGTCGCGATCCCGCAGATCAACCTCGCGCAGGACGAGACTGTGACGCTGCGGTTAACCCGCCGCCGCCGAAGCCACCGGCTCCGCCCCCCTTCCCGCCGCCCTTCCCGCCAGGGCCCTCGCCGCCGCCGCCGCCGCCGCCGCCGGCCCCACCGCCCTTCCCTCCCAGCAAGGCGCCCAACCCGCCGCCGCCGAAGCCACCGGCTCCGCCCCCCTTCCCGCCGCCCTTCCCGCCAGGGCTCTCGCCGCCGCCGCCGCCGCCGCCGCCGGCCCCACCGCCCTAAGCCGCCCTCGCCCTTCCCTCCGGGCAAGGCGCCGCTTCCGCCGCCGCCCCTGCCGCCCTTCGCGCCAGGCACTGCGCCGTCGCCGTCCCCCTTCCCACCCGGCAAGGCGCCCCACCCGCCGCCGCCCTTCCCGCCCGGCAAGGCGCCCGCCCCGCCGCCGCCGCTGCCGCCCTTCGCCCCAAACAAGGCGCCCAACCCGCCGCCGCCGAAGCCACCGGCTCCGCCCCCCTTCCCGCCGCCCTTCCCGCCAGGGCCCTCGCCGCCGCCGCCGCCGCCGCCGCCGGCGCCACCGCCCGTCCCTCCCAGCAAGGCGCCCAACCCGCCGCCGCCCAAGCCACCGGGTCCGCCCCCCTTCCCGCCGCCCTTCCCGCCAGGGCTCTCGCCGCCGCCGCCGCCGCCGCCGCCGGCCCCACCGCCCTTCCCTCCCAGCAAGGCGCCGCCGC